>NC_143575.1:168105981-168405981 GCF_048544385.1 Mastigoproctus giganteus | reverse complement strand
ACATTGGACATAGGGGTAACTTAGGTTACTGATAGGCTGCGATCGTGAAGGTGGAAAGAGTGAATTTGGTTGTAGCAGAACAAACAAACAACTGGACCTTGCCAAAATTCAGTCCATTTGACTCGCTAGTAAGCCCTTAAGATGCTGAATATCCAATTGAATTCATCCATAAAAGCATACAGAGTTGAATGACAGACTGGACCGTTCGAAGTTTTATCTAGTTATAGAGAGAAGTGATAATTATTTCCTTGCTACAACAAGGGTTTTTCCCAGAAACTCAGGTTTTTCATCCATCTAAAATGCCAATCAACCACAGAATACATGTAATAATACAGACACAATATACTGATGTCTCATAGCCTTAGTTTATTGCTATTACACTTAACACACATACACCCTATATTAAAATAATTGTTTTGCTTAGACTGTATACCTTTCTAGCCTATAGGCTTTACCACATAGAATGAAATGACCTCTGTTTAAGTAAGCAAATATAATAATACAATACTCTCAAAAGTTTGAGATGAAATATGCTTAGTTGAAAATTCGATAGCTTATCAAATTTTACTGCTCTTCTACTTAAAATAAGCCATATAAATAAACAAAATAACTTTATTACTATGGAACTATGTTATGTTATATTAAAAAATGTAAATATAAACTAATGCACTCAACACTTCATTTCAAATATTCATTAAGAAGAGTCAGATTTGGTGCATCTTCTTCATTGATTCCCATTCCAGAATTTTCTCAGTGTGATTTATTGCATTTAGAGGACCTTGATAAATTTACCTGGCAGATACTACAGAATACATGTAATGCACTAGATAGGCACATTAATTCCTTTTCTACATTGACATTATTATCTGTTTTACCCTCATGTTCTTCTTGTATTTGTACCTTGGAAACTCTGCATCAGTTAAACAGAATGTACTAATTTCAATACTTATGAAATTGTCAACAGTTATTGAAAGCCATGCTTTGCATGCCATTCTGATAGCCTGCAGTAAGTTTAATCCAAGAGCAGTCCCAAATTTTTTGTTCTGGATACACGTATGACTTTCCTGTGATATATATTGATTCTTAAAATTAAGAGTAATGCACATGGCAACATCTTATTGCTTTCTCCTCTTCATATGCACAGTACTCTAACTTTGATATTTACATAGTGGTCAAAACTGCCAAAACAGTTTTAAACAAGCAGAATTACTGCCGCTCTAAGTATGTTTCGTGTCAGACTTATTGACAGAAGGTCACATGATTTGTTAAAGGGAGAGAGTGCCCGAACATTTTGTTTATGCACTACATATGTTTGCTGATCATCATTATATTGCACTACTACTTCATATGCTGCTGAGTTTAAGCTGCCATAAATGGACTTTGAAGAAGGAGTGATAGGTGTCTTGAAAACTTTCTTGCATATTTTAAAGCCTACTATTATAATTTAAAAATTATAATATTTACTTGTAAGCTTTTGTTTTTATGCTGAGTTTATTGGTGAACAACTGTGATTACATATGAATAATTCCTGATTCCTGGCTATTTCTGAAAGGTTACATTCTTAACGCAGTGTTTTTTGTTGATATAATTTCCACTATACCAAAATTTCATATTGCAATGAAATTGTGAATTTATTAAATCATAAACTGATAACTTTTAACTACAGAATTATAAGTTTATGATATTGTGGCATATTGAAAATTTTTGGAAACATTTCATTTTTTCACTATCATGACACAGTTCATTAAATATTAGTGAACCATGTAACGACAGTATTTTCAGTGGAAAATTCTTTATTGATGTTAAAGGATCTGTGTTTTTTTTTTTCTCTCTCTCTCTCTCCTTTTATTGGTGCAACTAGGGTAAGGATATAATAGAAGTGAAGAAAATGATCAGTAATGTTGTACAGTGGAACATAAATCATGTAGAACAGAATATTCAGATCTCTTTGGAACTTGAGAAGCCTCTTCCACAACTTGAAGAATTACTAGATTGTGGAAATGTAATATTTGTAGGAAAGGAATTTGCCAAAATGTGTGGATACCACTCAATGGAGGAAGCAGTAAATAAATTGGCACCCCGAGTTCAGTAAGTTGAATATAATGATATTAAAGCAGATTTTTAAGAGGCAAATTAATGCTTAAAGCAAAATAATTATATTATACATGGTGAATCAAAATTTATACTACCAAGTTATGAATAATTAAAAGTTAATTTTTTTACTATCAGATTTTGTAATCAAGTAATTGTAATAACTGTAACATATAATTATAAAAAATTATTTGGTACTGATGAATTGGAATATTTTTCTTGAAATTCAGCTTTGGTGCATTCACATACAATTTTTGAACAAAAGTTCAATGATAAATAAGTGTTCAGACAGAGAAAATGCCATAATGGTTTGCCATGACAAACCAACATGACTTTTGGGTAAGTGTAACCTAACCACCATTCTGCACATGGAGATATTCAGTGATGCAGTTTTGTTAAGAATTGCATATAGTTATCAAAATCAGAGAAATTAGCTCTTTTATTTTGGCTTGTGTAAAATTTGAATCATCCTGTAGTATTAAAATATTGAAATATAATGCAAATTGAATGTGAATATTGTGTAGGATTTTAATTAAGATAGTGATTATTTTAATAGATTTATATATTTGATTATCTAATATTTAACCTTAAAGTAGCCATGCCTATGATTGTTACATGAAAATTGGGCTGAATTGAAAAGACCCAAAAAAGAGATGCACAAAGAACCTCAATAACACTGGCATTTATAGAAATTTCTAATTAATAATTGCAGTAGTTATACACAAAAGATTTGCAACTATACATGTTTTGTTATGAATAGTGTTGTTTTTTTTTTTTTTTTTAAGCAGCGTTTCAGTTTTCAGAAGTTTTATCACACACAGTTGCTAATAGAGGTTTTTCCTTGATATTTTGTTACAAGGTTAAATACATATCCAAGAAAGTTGCTGTATAGCAACATTGTTTTCAAAAAACAAATCTATGTGAGTAATGTAAATTCATTTTTTGTCCAGTAGCTAATGTGGTGTTTGTTTGATAGCAAAATTGAAGTTTTTCAAGATGTAAACTTCAGCTTGTATTAAAACTTAAAAATAGGACAGAGGATGTTCATCTAAACAGACTATCATTAGTTTTATCACAAGCATTTTTTTAAGCATTTGCCCTGTTCTCTTTTCACACATCCTTATAAGTACAGTCTGTCCTCGTATAGCACGATAGTTGTGTTCCTAGAAACCCTCGTGCAATGCAAAATCATGCAATATAAACAACAGGCCCTATGGGAAAAGCGGGGTTAGGTGCCGACCACCCAAGATTGAACACACATTTAGAACCAAAACATTACGAAACACAATAAATAATCGGGTAATTTTAATCGTTATAAAATACATAATAGAAAATACAATATTATTTATTATATTATAATAAAAGGATTTTTAGTATTTTTTAATACTAAAAAAGTATTTTTTACGAATAAAATACGTATTTTATTCGTAAAAAATTTATTATATTAAATAAAATAGTCGTAATAAAATACTTTCGTATTTTATAATACGTAAGTATAAATTATACGTAAGTCGTAATAAAATGCTTACGTATTTTATTACGTAATAAAATATTGCTAATGCTTTTGCTTCTATCGTAAGCAAACTTGTTTTTTGTTTGATTTTCTATCCAAACAGATGACAGCCATTCCATCTCTTCCAATTCTTTGTCTTAATCTAATGGATTTTAATTACACTTTGAGTTGTTCCCGCTATTAAAGTTTTTATTTTCTCTGCATTCTTTGTAATTCTCGGCGTTGCCTCATTTAGGTCTGTAGCACGTGCAATATCATATGGTCTTTCATTTCGCCCAAAGCGTTTCACAATTTCATATTTTTTTCTCTATCGACAGAGGCAGACTGGCCATAAGCCTTACCCAGGAAATCCCGGTGGGCCGGAGGCCGGTGTGATTTTGGCCATAAACCGTAGTATGAGGCCACTATAAATTTTCCCGGGTAAGAATTTTTGATCCAGTCCACCTCTGTTTATCGATATTGCTTTTTTTTTTCTCTCTGAATCTGCAGTGTCTTCCCCAGGACGTTTCCTTTTCACACCTTTTAAGTATTTTACTAATTTTTAGGGAATAAAGCGCAATTACAAAACGAGGAGGCACGCTTGATACACATAAACAAAGCTGCACGTTTGTAGCAACTGAATAAACAACACCGTAAAGGCCGAGATACACTATTAACACCCTACATTTTACTAAAGCACATTTCTGGGGGTTACTACCATAAAACAATAAAAACAATTTCCAGTTTCGTTTCTGCTAGTGGAATCTGTTATAAACTGGTAGTAAACTCCACCTAATTGCATTTGCGATTATATCGATAGCTGGAATTGTGTTGATTTTTACGTTATTATGGTGAAATGTGTTTCCCCTTCACTGATATAAAAAACATAAATGCATTTTCAGAATCTTCTTCATTCCTATCGTGTTGCATTCGGTTGGGGTGATTCCGCGTTCGACTGCCATTTCTTGTAAACAAAAAGGTGAATCGTGCATAAGCGAATTCGGTTCGTGTTATATAAGATAACGTTCCCCTTTTTATAAATCGTGTATAATTCAATTCGTGTAATGTAAACACGTGTTATACGAGGACCGACTGTATGGTGGTTTTCTGTTATTACAAGTTTTGAGGATAATAGTACAATCTGCCATACACTTTCCTGTTCATTTTTTTTTTTTTAAGGGAATACACATTAATGTTTTTAATTTTAACTCTTTTTTTAAATTGTTGGTTTGTTAGTTTGCCTTGTCTTTATTTCAACTAATCTCTTTTAGGCATTTGTCTAATAAAACTCTTACTATTTAATAGTTTTTCAATAACAATTTTTTATCAAGTTTTTCATTTAAAATCACAATTTTACTACAATATAGAATAATGGTTTTAATATTATTTTAAGATACTTTTCAAGATTTAAATTGGAAAACTTGTTATTGGCATCTATCAAACTCATATTCAATAGACAAAATTGTTGATAATTTAATTTTTCCTGTAACATAGTTGAATGCAAACAACTTTTCTTTTTTTCTTTTTTTTTATGAAACCTCCAAACACAAAATTTAATTAGAATCTACGTAACTTAAGAAATGTAAATAAAATTAAATAAGTGTCTGTTTATACTCTAAATGGCCAAGACCAGGAGAGTTTACAACTTTATTGTAAATGTTTTATTGCTGCCACCATAACAGCACAGTAGCTAACAATTGACTGAGCACTTTTTTGTGGTAGTACAAAGATTCAATCTTGCAATGTGCAAATTTGCATCTGTGCACGTTATCCCAACACCACAGCCAGCCGCTTAGTATCATGTGTGGAAGGCTAAGACAGAAGATACTTGTTGAAATTACACTTGAATTTTAGTAAACTGTAATTTTGGGAAATACATATGAGGTAAAGGTGTTCCAATTAACAGAAGTAGAAGGGATAAATGAGAAAGAGGAAAAATCAGTTCTGCGAGTTGGACATTGAATGGATGTTGACTGGTTGAGGCACGTGTTTGGAAGACAACAGTGCATTTCAGAAGAACAGTGCCCATTGAACTATATATGTAAAAGGCATGCAGAATAAACAACATCGATGATACAGAAAGCAAGAGTGTAAGAGATAGGTCATTGATTCACCTCACCAATGCTTTTGAATAGAGTTTAGGAGCTTGAGAGAGTTTCTTATTGGGAACAATATTCAAGTTAGGGTGTATTTGAGATTAGTACTGAGTCAGTGGCTGTTTGGAAGAAAAGCAACACACAGAGTAAAGTAAAAACCCAGTTTTTTTTTAATGTAGAGGAAGCAATATTTGCAATGTGCTTATGCCAAGAGGGATGAGAACTCAGTACAATACCCAATAGAATGTCTGATTTTGTTTAGATATTTTAGTATCATTGAAGATTAGCACAGGAGCAGATGACTTTTTTTTTTTTTTTTTTTTGCAAGAAATAAGACAGTGCTGAGTTTTAGCAGGATTGAAGTTAAGTTTTTCTGCTCCATTGGAGAAGTACTTAGAGATCAACATTTAAGAAATTGGTGATGGATATTTAAGAAGTGATGCTATTTTGTGTAGAGCAATGTTTGTTAAACTGGAAGATGAAATGTAATGCATTATCATCAACAAAACTATGAATTATATTCCCAGTCAGTTGAAGACAGTCATTAATATACAAAAGGAAAAGAATAGGAGAAAAAACTGAACCATGGGGAACACCATCAGTAGTTGAGAAGTTATAAGACAAAGAGCCATGTACTATGATCCATGGAGCTTAGAGGAGAACAGGCATTCTGTGTGTTATACTATCAGACACTCAGTCTAAAACACTGATGGACCCAGTATCTTTCTATTTCAGAAGATTTAGGAGAAGTCCAGTTGGCCTGCCCTAAAATCCACTCGTGAACACCTTCTTGATTGTAAGCCCTGTTGTGTTGCTTAGGTAGCAACGAACGTATAGTGTGGTTCTCTTCAAGAACCCTGGTCAGCGTGAAGAGGAAAAGACCAAACCCGACAGCACAACGAAACAAATGGCCCTCAGCCCCCCAGCTGCTTTCACTTCCCCTCTTATGTGAGAGGATCAGAATGGAAGCAGAAGGTGCTAAGAATCTCTGGGTACAACCAGGCTGCCATGCATGGAAATTGAACTTTGCCTGTTATAACGTATGATCACTCATCGGTGAAGATAGGATATTAGAACTGGAAAAGGAATTAGAAAATGTGAATTGAAATATGATCGGTTTGGCTGAAAGAAGAAGAAGAAATGAATCATAAGTTTGTCAAGTGGAATTCTGCTGTGCCCCAATGGAAACAGTGAAAGGAGCAAAGGTGGAGTTGGCTTTCTGGTCCATAAAAATATAAAAAACAACATTTTGGAATTCAAAAGTACATCACCAAGGTGTCAAGACTACTACTCAGGATTTCTAAGAGGTACAAGGTAAAGGTTATAGCGATTCATGCACTAACATTGAGGTTGAAGAAAAGTACACCAAAATTGAGTCTTCTAGATGAACAGAAAACGCACTACACTATCATTATGGGGGACTACAATGCTAAGGTTGGAAAGAGACAAAACAGCACAGAAAGAATAACTATAGTAAATTTTGAAATTGGTGAAAGAGGGGAAAGACTTGTGGAATTTGCAGAATCTCGAGGAATGCCAGTAATGAACCCTTTTCAAGAAAAGGGCAAACAAAAAGTGGACATGGAAGAGCCCAAATAGATTAACAACTAATCGACTTCATCTTCACTAACAAAAGATATGTTACCATCCTGAACAAGATAAATGTTGGAAGTGATCACAGAATCATAAGATGCACATTTGATATAGATGTAAGAAAAGAAGGAAAAAAACTGACTAGAGTATATAATATGAAGATTTTTGAGATAACAGAAGAGGAGAAAAAGCAGTATGTACTGGAACTTAAGAACAAGTTGGAGCTTCTGCAGTCAAGAAACACTTGTCATGATGAACCGAAGATGAGAAATGAAGAGCAAGATAAACACTGACAAGGATAAAATTGAGTATACTGAGTTATCATGCAAAATCATTAGAAAGAGACTCAGAGAGGACGTAAGATTTAACCCAAGAAAAGTATAAGCATTATGGGAAAACAAAGGACTTCAATCAGCAGCCATGAGCAGTTAATAGAGAAAGACAAATGATACTGAAACTGAAGAATAGTGATGGTGTACTTATAAATAGCAGAGAAGGCATAATTCAAATAGCAGAAGACTACTATAAATTATATATAAGGAGCATGGGAATGATGTCAGCAATGGGGAAGAAGAATCACAAATTTGCCTCACATAACTTACCTGTTATCCTTCCTGATCAGATAGAGCATGCATTGATGAAGAATTAGAAAGAGCTGGGTGAAGATGGTTGTTAAAATTGGGAGGGAAAGACATGACACAGAAATTGGCAAGACTCTTCACAAAATACATTAGGAAAGGTGTGACCCTAAGGAGTGGAATAATACAATAATAGTTTTGCTGCATAAGAAAGGAGATAAATTAGAAATTATAGACCAATTAGCTTGTTATCCCACATCTACAAGTTGTTCGCAAGGGTCATTACTAACAGATTAGAAAGAATACTTGATGAGAATCAACCGAAAGAGCTAGCTGGCTTTAGGACATGATTCTCAACTATGGATCACCTTCACATAATATCACAGCTAATGGAGAAAACAAATGAATATAAAACACCATTATGCCTGGCATTTGTGGATTATAAAAAGGCATTTAACTCCATACAGCATAAAGCAATGTTTCAGGCACTGCAAAGACAAGGCATTGATACCTCATATATATTATGATTTTGAAGAAAATAAATGAGAACGCTGCCTCCTTTATTAGACTAGACAAAGAGTAGCAAATTTATAATTGAGAAAAGAGTTCAACATGGAGACAATATCTCTGAAGTCGTTTACTGCTGTCCTTGAGGAAGCTTTCAGAAGATTAGACTGGTCACAGAAAGGAGTCAATGTGAATGGAGAGTACCTAAACTATTTACGATTTGCAGTTGACATTGTGTTCATAAGCCATGATCCCAAAGAATTAGGAAAAAATCTTAAATCAGTTATGCAGAGTAAGTAAGGATACTTACTTACTTACTCTGCATATATTTGCAGAGTAAGTTACTTACTTACTCTGCACTTATTTACTTATAAGTAAAGATATAATCATTGAAGGGGCAGTAATTGAAAAGGAGGATTGATATACTTATCTGGGACAAATAATTAGCTGTAATAATGATAAATGGCTGGAAGTCAAGAGAAGAATAAATTTTGGATGGATAGCATTCAGGAAATATAGTCACATACTGAGGAGGAATATCCCAATTTGTCTTAAATTTAAAATAATGAACCAATGTATAATCCCCACCATGACTTATGGAAGTTAAACTTGGGCATTTGCCAAAAGAATGGAAGAGAAGCTGAGGACTACACAGCAAAGAATGGAACGAATTATATTAGGAATCAGACTGTTAGATAAGAAGCGAAATACACGGATTAGGTAGCAAGCTCATGTAAAGGACATTCTTATCAAAACTAAAGAACTAAAATGGTCTTGGGCAGGACACATAACTTGAAGACATGATGATAGGTGGACTAAGAAAATAACAGAATGGTACCCAAGAGAAGTTAGAAGAAAACCTGGAAGTCAATGACGGAGATGGACAGATGAATTTCACGAGTTCGTGGGTAGTAAATGGATGGCCATTGCACAAAACAGAAGGAACTGGAAAGTTGCTGGAGATACCTTCATCCTGCAGTTGATTGAAAATGGCATATAACGATGACTATGATCCACAAGAGAAAAACTGGCTACCCAATACCCAGTTGAAATAAACAGATTAATACATAAGGTAGGAGCTTGTTTAGAAGACCTTTATTCAAATCAAAAGCCTTATAAATGCCAAGAGCAACTGCTTGAGTTTCACTAGACTTTTCCATTGAATTTATTCAAAGGTAAGTAATATGACCCAGTATATCATCATAAGTGAATCAACATTGACATATTGGCAATCATTCATCAGATGGAGGGGTTTCAAGGTAGCATAAAAGTTGGCAGTTGATTAATTTCTCCATTACTTTGGAAAGAGTAGAAGTAAGTGAAACAGGTCAATGACCGGAAGGGAGAGGATTTATAACCCTTTTTAGAGCTGTTTTGATGTGAGAAAATTTCCATGCAGAAGGAACCATCTGAATAGTAAAATGTAAAATGCAACATAAAACACGATCAAGCTTGGAAGCATATTTTTTTAGAATAAGTGGAGAAATGCCATCCGGACTTGGATCTTTCTTGGCATAAAGTTTTCTAATTGACCAGATCCAGAGTTATTGACCTTACATTGATTGTTCATTTACCCAGAATACCAGAAAATCCTACCTGCAACCCAACAGTCTTAATCTGTATCTCATTTCAGTTGTTCAAAGTTCACGAACAGTGTTAGTTGTCCTCTAGGAACCTCAAATCACAACCTGGTGATGATATCTTCTCCAGTGGAACCTCTCTCTCTCTCTCTCTCTCATACACAGCCACTGCTATTTGGCATTACAGGAATGCAAAATGGAACAATCTGCTTGATTTTTATTTTTATTTTTCCTTGGTTATTTTATTGTTTTAAATCTTCTTATTTCATTGCCCAGATTGTGTCACTGAAATTATTCTTATAGGGTGAAATCTTATAGCATACTGAATTGGCTTGTATCCAAATCTCTAGATTCATTTTCTGCCTTTACTCAAACTCGTAACAATTGTAAAATAGTTATAATCAATCCAGATTCTATCTTAAACAAGCTAAGAGTAGAAAACTTCTTTTTTCAAGTGGTAGTCAAGCATTTTGGTCTTTTACCAAAGCTCCTACAAATACACTCCACTCAGTGCTTCCCGTGATCTTTTGACAGAAAGATGTTAGAAGAATTCTGAACAATTCTGATGTCCAAGTCCTGAGGCAAGTCTCCACCCACTTGTTCTCAAAACCTGTGCTCATGAGCTTGCTCTTGATCTATGTTACCTTTTTTGCACTTTCTCATTCCACTGCATTTTTTCCTTCTCTTAAAAAATTTGCTTATATGTGTGGCAGCGAAGTTCCTGAACTGGTGCTGTTGCAGTCATGTTCAGTGACTTTAAATGGAAGTGGTATGTTATAATTCAACCTTCCTCCAACAGATATTGTTACAGAAATTGTACAGTGGGCTGACAGGTTGCAAGCAACATTCAGTTTCGTCAGTAGCATTAACATTCTTTGTCAAGATGTTGCAGTGGAACAACAAATGAAATGTTAAAAACTGTGTATGGTGATGAAACATTAAGTCGTATCAGTGGGTTTGAATGGTATAAGTAGTTCAAAGACAGATGAGAAAATGTTCACAATTACCCAAGAAGTGAGCATCCATCAACCTCTTGAAATGAGGACAGTTGCAAGAGATTGTTGTTTGACCCTCAGATTGACACTGGAGATGAATGTTGGGTGTTTCAGTACAATCCTGAGAGAGTGTCAGAGTATGCAGTAGACTTAAATTATCACTAAGGCCCAAAAAGTTTCATTTACAGAAGTCCAGGATCAAGACAATGCTGATCATGTTTTTCAACAACCAGGGTGTGATTCAAAAGAATTTGTACCTGAAAGGGAGAGTCAATGCTGCATTCTACATACAGGCTTGAAAGATTGTTGAAGCACGTTTCCCAGGTGTGGCCACAGGTTTGAGAGAAAGGCAGCTAGCTCTTGTTGCATGACAGTCCCCAACCAATTCCACACTTGGAAGTAATTTCTGATGAAACATGGCACTGTACAGATCAACTACCCACCCTACTCTCCCGATCTAGAATCAGTGAACTTCTTCCTCTTTCTCAAGGTGAAAACTGCCTTCAAAGCTGGCGCCTCCGTAGCCAGGTGGGAAGGAGCAGCAGTGCATAGCACAAACTTCTTGATTAGACAGGGGTTCGAGCCCATCACCACCAAATACGGAGGATGCGGAAAGGTCAGGGAATGACCACCGCATATCCCGGAGCAATATGGCCTTAGTTGCTAATGCTCCTAAAAACCAAATAACAAACCAAACCAACCAAACCAAGCCTTCAAAGCAAATTTCAAGGTGTTGACGATTTATTACACTTTTCTAAAAATTTCTGAAAAGAAATTTTTATAACTGCGTAATAAGGGCATTCAATCAGGTGGTGATTCCTTTAAATAAAAATAAAACTATTTTTGAGCTCCCTTCACCTTGTGTTCTTTTTATTATGCTAGTCCGGGAACTTTATTGCTGCACCTCATATCTAGCTAGTTCCTAAAAGCAGCGAGAAATCCCTCTCTTCCAATTATCTCCCCATTGAATTTATTCCCACTATTTTCAGATTAATGGAGAAATCCATCAACCACCAACATGTACCTTGTGTTCTTTTTATTATGCTAGTCCGGGAACTTTATTGCTGCACCTGATATCTAGCTAGTTCCTAAAAGCAGCGAGAAATCCATCAACCACCAACATGTAAACATCTTGAAACTTTCCATCTGATCAGTGATTGCGATAAAGGTTAGTGAAACTCAAGCAGTTGTTCTTAACATTTCTAAGACTCGATTGTGTTTGGCATAAGTGTCTTAATGATTGCCAAATTCCCCCCCTCCCCAATTGATTAAACAGTTTTCTCCTAACTGCTGTTGTTGTTAACAGTTTTCTCCTAACAAATGTTGTATTCCCCAAGATTGAGTTGTTTTTTCCTCTTATATATTTATTAATAGCCTCCTTCTACTGACTGAAAATGCTATCCATAGTTTTGTTGATGATAGCACGTGTCATTCCACCTTCCTGTTTGAGAAACCTTGCTCTGCACAAACAGATTCAACTTATCAAATATCTAATGCCAATTCCTTAAATGCTAATATCCAAGTAATTTTCCATGAGAAAAATAAAACTTTTAATTCTGCTGAAACTCACTCTTTCCTTTTTTCTTATAGAAAAAGAGTACTGCTCACTAAAAAGGCCTCTGTGGTCAGGAAATCTATCATAATTGATGCTGCCAACTCTTACCAATTATAACTTTAAACATAGATAAAATTAAATTACAAATAAAATACATAAAATCAACTGTAAAAAATATAATTTAAAATACAATAAATCATATGAATATATTAAAATAATAAAAATATGATACATTAAATGTGTTAAACCCGTACTACTCTAAAACTGAAGCATCTGCTGCCTTTCTCAACATAAGTAGTGCTGTATCAACAATTCATTATAAAGTACTAATCCTTCCCAGCAGACCCAGGGCGTACTATGGTACCTGCGCATGCTCCATTTCCTGTATATCAGCTCCGGAAGTGGCTCGGGGCTGTACGGCTTTAAAACACTCATCCCTATCCAGGATAACAGTCTCAAACATTACATTAATCCTACAACCCTTATTCCTATTCAGGCTATGATCACCCAAGGAGACGGCCACCGTAGCCGAGTGGGCAGGAGCGAGAGTGCAGTAGCACATGCTCTTTGAGTAGTCCGGGGTTCAAGCCCCTGACTGCTGAATACGGTCAATCTGCCAACCCGCACTGGACCAGCGTGGCAGATTATGGTCCATTTCCCTCAGCATGAATTGTTGAGGAGGCTTCCACCCTGCAGTGGGTTGATAATGGCTGCACTTTACTTTTTTTTACACCCAAGGAACAAAGCCTTAAGCTCTCCAGCCACTTCCAGTTCCAGAAACCCTCTACCTTATCTGTAATTACAGCTCCTTTCGCTGTATTCCCATGCCGGTTTCCCAGGCATGTTCCGCCACGGCCGACCTCGAGACATTAGCCAATCTAAGTGCCCTGCTATGTTCTCCCAATCTATCACGCAATTTGCGCTTAGTCTCACCTACGTAACATCCCCCACAATCCGGACACTGAATTTTGTAGACAACCCCACTGTTGTCGACCTGGAATCTGCACACAACATATTTGGTACGACCATAAGATTGGGCTATTGGTTGGGAAATGCCCAGATAGTAGAGAATGTACATAGTGGAGCCAAGTATCCCCTCCTCCCTCTGAGTACCATGTCCACAATAACCTTCAATCATGTTCTGGGGATATCCACATCTCACAAGGTGGGCCGTGACCCGTTTAATTTCTTCCTCCCTATCCTACAAAGTAGAGCAGTGCAATCAAGCCCTGCTCATTAAAGCCCTAACTATACTCTTCTTATGACCTCCAGTCTGTGCAGAACCAAAATGAGTATACTGGGCCTGACACATCTCCTTCCTAAACACTGTTATTTTTAATTGCTGACCCACCCTGTAAATCGAGACATCCAAAAATGGCAGAGTGCCCCCCCGCTTGACCTCGGAGGTAAACTTTATAAAGGGAGAACTACTATTAAGCCAATTGAGAACCTCTGGCTCATGTTCCCTACATAGTATAGCGAACGTATCATCCACATACCTCTTCCATGCTCGCAGGGGCAGCGGACCAGAGGAGCTTAACATCCTATTCCTAAATTCTTCCATTACTAAATTAGTAATGACTGCGCTAATAGGTGAACCCATAGCCACACCTCAGACCTGTTGATACATCACACCTGCAAATACCATAGTGGTGCCGGACAAACACAAGCTAACACCTTCACATATATCCTGTACACTCAAATTCATCCTATCCCTCAAGGTATTATCACCCTCCAAGGCTGCGTGCACATAATCCAAAGCATGATGTACCAGAATGCACGTGAATAACGACACCACATCAGATGATATTAAAATTTCTTCTTCTTCTTCAGTGTTCTGATCCTGGGCAAACTGTATAAATTCCTTCACTGTCCAGCTAGTCCGGCCCAAAACAGGAGGAACCAAACCCGCCAAAAATCTAGAAATGGCGTGTGTCTGGCTGCCCACAAACGATACAATCTGCCTCAATGGTACACCTACCTTATGCACTTTAGGTAAACCATTGAATCTGGGTAACTTTCAACCTGATGCTGTAACCTCCAAGAAACTTCCTCCGATGTCTTGCCTGCCTTGTGCCACTTCTGTACCAGCTTATTGGTCTGTTGCTCCAGCCCGCACCAAAGGATTCCTATTCACCACTTTGTATGTGGACGTATTATTCAATAAATATTGGTAGATCGACGGTGGTGTTAGACATTCCATGTCTAACACCACCGTCGATCTACCTTTGTCCGCCGGCAACACTGTGATACTCTCATTCCGTTGTAACTCCCACAGCGCTGTCCTCTGCGTCAATGTTAGATTAGGCGACATCCTACATGCCTGGCCTAGAACACACACCATTTTCATCCGGATCTCATTGGCAGTAGTTTCAAGTAGATCTGATATGGCCCTCTCCACCCCCATGGCTACCTCTGCAAAGGGAATCCTGTTGGGAACCAAACTGTACCCGGAACCAAGACTCAAAACCTCCTTCTGTGCCACCGTCAATATCTTGCAACTAAGATTATGAATAAAGTCACATTTATTCGTCACTCCACCTTCCCCCCTTCCCTAAGTCTATTAAATTTATTAACCTGCCTCTGTCTGTACGTATCAGCAACCCACATTGCTTTAACCACTACCATCCTATATATCCATACCCAATGCACCGCCTCTAAATTTTTATTGGTATGTTATGCCCTACATACCTCTATACACCTCCTCGTGTTTATCAGATCCCTCTGTAACTTGCCAATCCATATATTTACCACCTTCTGTTGGTATATCGCCACAGCACGTGTCAATCTTGGATCCTGAAATGGCAGTTTTTTCCTAAAACCGTGTGGTATCAGACCGGCAGCTTTACAGCGATGTGAAAATCTCGCTTGGCTTCTGTAACACAACTTTTGATGTTGACAAATCTCTCGCAGCATTGCACGACCATAACATACCAATAATTCACTAAAAAGGCCTCTGTGGTCAGGAAATCTATCCATAATTGATGCTGCCTTGAGGTATGTGGACAATACGTTCACTATACTACGTAGTGAACATGGGCCAGAGGTTCTCAATTGGCTTAATAGTGGTTCCTCCTTTATAAAGTTTACCTCCAAGGTTGAGCGGGGGCACTCATCCATTTTTGGATGTCTGGATTTACAGGGTGAGCTGGCAATTAAAAATAACAGTGTTTAGGAAAGAGATGTGTCAGGCCCAGGCCCAGTATACTCATTTTGGTTCTGCCCAGACTGGAGGTCATAAGAAGAGTATAGTTAGGGCTTTAATGTGCAGGGCTTGATCGCACTGCTCTACTTCGTAGGATAGGGAGGAAGAAATTAAACGGGGTCACGGCCGACCTTGTGAGATGTGGATATCCTGGGAACGTGATTGAAGGTTGTTGTGGACATGGTACTCAGGGGGAGGTGGGGGTACTTGGCTCCACCACGTACATCCCCTACTGTCCAGGCATTTCGCAACCAATAGCCCGCATCTTACGGTCGTACCAAATACATTGTGTGCAGCTTCCAAATCGGAAGCTGCACACGGTGATGGCAGCAGTTAAAGACCCTGTTGTGGGAGTTGACAACAGTGGGGTTGTCTACAAAATTCAGTGTCCGGATTGTGGGGAATGTTACGTAGGTGAAACTAAACTCAGATTATGCAATAGATTGGGGGGAACATAGCAGGGCACATAGATTGGCCAATGTCTTGGGGTCGGCCGTGGCAGAACATGCCTGGGAAACCGGCATGGGAATACAGCCGAAGGAGCTGTAATTACAGATAAGGTAGAGGGTTTCTGGAACTGGAAGTGGCTGGAGAGCTTAAGGATTTGTTCCTTGGGTGATCATAGCATGAATAGGGACAAGGGTTGTAGGATTAATGTAATGTTTGAGACCGTTATCCTGGATAGGGATGAGCGTTTTAAAGTTGTACAGCCCTGAGCCACTTCTGGTGTTGATATACAGGAAACGGAACATGCACAGGTACCGTAGTACATCCTCGGTCTGCTGGGAAGGCTTAGTACTTTATAATGAATTGTTGATGCAGCGCTAATATTGAGAAAGGCCGCAGATGCTGCCGAAAGTTTTAGAGTAGTATGGGTTTAACGCTTTTAATGTATAATATTTTTATCATTATTTTAATATTCATATGATTTATTGTATTTTAAATTATATTATATTTTACAATCAATTTTATGTATTTTATTTATTTTATTTGTAATTTAATTTTATCTGTTTAAAGTTATAATTGGACAGAGTTGGTGGCAATAATTATGGAAGAGTACTGCTCCTATGCTCACCTGGGTATGTTTGTAGGGGCAAAAGTTGATGACATTGAAGAGCAGATATCATCTTTTAAGGGCATAAAAGGTGATATATTGTTGTACACGTGGGAATTAATGACATTAAAAGTAAGAGATCTGCAATTTTACTCAAGTACAGGTGAATGTTGAAAAAAAAAAGTTGCGAGTTAGGGTTGGATGTGAAAGTGACTGCAATTCTGCATATATTGCAATATATGATGTGAGAGCCTTGTTAGTCAATTCTGCCCTGGAGAGATTGTGCATTAATAGGACCACATCCGCAGAAAGCTGTTTGGCTGCCATTAATTTTTTCGGCATTTTACAGTTGCTCTACACATTCTTTGCAGCCTCACCACAAAGATAGTCTAAATTGAGTACGATGGAGAATACAATCTCAGTCAAAAATCTGTCAGACACAAGATGGTCATAATGTATGCTGCGAGATCATTGAAAAAAAAAATTGCAGTAAAATTCGGGCAGCACTCATTGATATCTCAGAATGCGAAGAACAAACACCGACAGTGGTTCATGAAGCAAAAGCTTTGGTAAATAAACTGAACAGGTTAGAAATTGCATTAATGCCTGTCATTTAGGAAGATCTAAAAAACATAGATAAAGTGAATGAAGCAATTCAAGAACCTGGAGTTATGCGTAATTGTGAAATTATATGATGCTCTTCTGGATTATTCAATCTATGTTCGAGATGAAGACAAATTTGATGATTTGGAAAAAATGGCAAAAGAATTCGTTCCGAATTCTTATTACAGACATTATGAAGACTGAAAGTAGAAAAAGGAAGAAACCTTGTGATGAAACACCAGAGGAATTGTAATCAGCAGAACTGAGTGCAAAAGATATATTTCGACTTCAAGTATTTTATCGTATTGTAGACGTACTAGTCACAGAAATGACAAAACAACATGCTGCATAGAGTACATTGTGTGATACCTTCAGTTTTCTTATAGATAAATTTATGTCAAAAGAAGAAATTTGATTCAAAACCACAGCATTAGTCAACACTTACTTATCCGACTTGAAAGTAGACTTTGTTGATGAATTAGCATCAGCATTAGTAGAGGCATATGATGCAAGAAAGCAAGCTTATGCAGCATCAGCCAAAAAAAAAAAAAACAAACAAAAAAAAACGCTCCCATTTCACCCCTCCGGTCGTTCCAAATACCTGTCCAGCTCAGCCTTAAATTTATTTAGGTTATCAATTTCCACAACAATGGATGGAAGTCTGTTCCACCAACCAACTACCCGCTGGCTAAAGACAAACTTCCGCACATCTATCCTACATCTGTCTTTCCTCAATTTGAATTTATGCCCTCTCAGGTGATTATTCTGAGCAAGAGGAAGAATCCCATCAGCATTGAGCATGCTCAAACCATTCAAGGCTTTATACACCTCAATCAGATCACTTCGCAGGTGCCTAATTGTTTTCCTAATTGAATACCTGTTGTTTTTGGCATATACAAGAACAAAAAGTCTGTGGTAGAATTAATAAAGGCACAAATAAAAGATAAACTGATTACTAGTTTCCCAAACATACACATAGCTTTAAGAATTTATTATCCATAATTGGATCGAATGCTGAAGGAGAGCGCTCATTTTTGAAACTTAAGCAGATCAAGAACTGTGTATTCTTGACTATGAGTCAAGATCGCTTATCGTCATTGGCACTTCTGTGTGTCAAGAACGATATTACTCATCATGTGGACTTAGAGGATGTTATTAAAGATTTTGCTACAATGAGAAGCCGATGCAAGAAACTTTTGTAATCTTAAGAAATGTTAAGTAATCTAGATATTGTCAATATCGTAAATTTTGTTTCTTTTTTTTTTTATTTCAAATATAATGTTGAAGTTTTATAGTTGCATTATTTTTAAATCTGAAAAACTTTTGCTCCCTATTTTTTTTATTTTTTTCTTTCCTTCATAGGCCCTAGGCACAGTGCCAATAGTGCCTGATGGGAAATCCGACCCTGGATATGGGAATTGCTTAAAGATGTAACTACCATCAAGGCTAAAGGGAAGAGCTTTTGCTTTCGTAAAGGTGACTATAGGGGTCTCAGACAGTTTTTAAATTCTGTACAGTGGGATCAACTGATGATGTTACCAACGTTGAATTATAAATTGGAAGCCTTCAGGGACTTAAACTTGGAGGTTGCTAGGCTTTTCATTCCAACTAAGAAATACTGTTCAAGGTTCAAGCCTAAATGGATGTCAGATGAATTAATGAGGCTCGTGGCAGAGAAGAAAAATGTATGGGATGCATATAAATTATCAGGTGACACAGAAGCTCATGGTAGATATAAGCTTGTCTGTAATTAAGTCACAAAGGAGGTTAGGCAGGCGAAGGCAGATTACAAGAAATCTTTGGCAAAGGATGCAAAGAAAAACAGCAAAGAGTTCTTTACTTATGTAAACTCTAGAAGGAAAGGGATGAATCAGATTGGACCACTTAACATAGATGGGTTGACTATTGATGATCATGCTCAGGTAGCTGATAAACTGAATGAGTATTTTGCATCTACATTCACACATGAGGAATTATTCAATGAGGAGAATGCCAGAAGTTTATCAAACTCTAACAGGGAGCTAAGTGATTTTGTAATAACCGAGAGCAAAGTGGAGGTGAAATTATTATTATTATTAGCTATATGTTGCAAGGAAGCTTGAGGCTTATGCTGCACCAGCCAAAAAAAATTTCTCGAGTTACCCTTGAGAGAGAGAGAGAGAGAAATAGAAGAAAATCACCAAGAAAGAGAAGAATGATGATATCCAGCTCAGGACCCTGGGTGTGGCAAGCCCATACTCACCAGATGTGAGCCCCTGGGGATTTGTTGAAGTTAAACATAAGAAAGGCACCTGGGGTGGATGGGATCTATCCAGTTATATTAAAGGAGGCAGCAAAGGAAGTAAGCAAACCCTTAGCCATAATTATGAGAACTTTCTTGGACTCGGGGGAGGTCCCCATGGATTGGATGGTGGCAGATGTATCACCAATTCATAAAGGGGGGGGATTCAAAAGGTGACACAAATAACTATAGACCTGTTAGTTTAACTTGTGTTCCAGAGAAAATAATGGAGTCACTGGTTAAAGAAGCATTGCAGGATCATCTAGACAAGACAGCAGTACTAGTTAAGACACAGGGAGTTCTTGTCTGACCAATTTGATTGGATACTATGATGTGGTCACAAAGGAACTCAATGTCAAAAATAATTTTGATATCATATACTTGGATTTCAGGAAAGCTTTTGATACTGTTGCACATGGAAGACTGCTGTACAAATTGGAGAGGTATGGCATTAAGGGTAAGTTGCTACAATGGATAAAGGGATGGTTGAGTTGGAGACAACTGAGTGGTAATCAATGGACACTGCTCTTCGTGGACAAATGTTATTAGTGAAGTTCCCCAGGGTTCAGTGCTCGGCTCATTGTTGTCTTATGTATTCATCAATGGTATATGTCCAAGTTTGCAGATGATACAAAGGTTGGCAGGGTTGTTAACGACAGTAAAGACAATATGCTACTCCAACTGGATCTAGATAAGTTGGGCAAATGGGCTGAGAAGTGGCAACTGAAGTTTAACATTGACAAATGCAAAGTGCTGCATATGGGTAGCAATAATCCAAGAGAAATGTACCAACTGTGTGGTACTACACTCAGGGAAGTGGAAAGTGAAAAAGACCTGGGGGGTAGTTGTGCAGTCAAATATGAATTTCCGTGAGCAGTGCAGATGGGTTGCCAGGGCAGGCATATGACAATCTAATTGTCATATGCCTGCCCTGGCAACCCGTAAGAAGATGGCATACAGAGATAACATTTTAGTGAGGAATTCAGAATAAAGAATTTCATCCCTACAACGATAATTTTGGTGACACAATCTGAGCATACATTAGGATTGGAAGATTTTAAAATGCAATGCAACCAAGTAAAGAGGAATAGCAATCTCCTTCAGGATTTTCAGGTGGTACATATTCTTAGAATATATATGTACATTAAAAAGTTAATAACTCTTGTTTCAGAACAGTGAAGGAGATGCAGATTACTGTTAATTAGGCTCTCAGCCAGTGTAGATTTGAATTGGTGCCCTAATATGTAGCAGTTATATTCGCAATTGATGTACTGGGGAATGAATTCATTTTTTTTAGTTGAGTTAAATGCGCATTAATAATAGTAAACGTGAATAATGCAATAATAGCATAACATTTTAACATAATAAAATGTAAATTTACAATATACTGATTTCTTGTGTTTTTTTTTTTTTTTTTTGTATCTAAATAAATGAAACATTTAACATTTCAAGCATCATTCACTCTCAATTGAACTATAAAATGTCTACATTCTAATCTGTAAACGATATATAGAATCAACTACCAGAAAAATGTAAGGATAAAAAGAAATAAAATTAACTAATTTATTAATGCTTGAATTAGTGTAGATATTAAAAGTGCATTGTTTCCAAACATTCCCAGTATAATTCAAGGTATTTCAAAATGATTTCATTTTACTAAGAAAATATGGATTTTTCATTAAATACTCTGCATTAAGAAGAACATAATGTTTTATGTTATGTATCTCTAGATCAATTTTAATTTGCCCTTGGGGAGAATCTGGAGCATGTGCCAAAGACCATGATGGATCTATAATAATATCCCCAGCATATTCACCATCCCAAGTAGTAGACACTTTAGCTGCTGGAGACACTTTTGTAGCTGCTACTATATTTGCACTAAGTAAAGAAAAGCCTGTATGTGATTCCATCATATTTGGTTGTAAAGTAGCAGGGGCTAAGTGTGGTTATAAAGGATTGAGTGGACTAGGAAAGATTGTTTCTAACTTTTTCTTAATTTAATAGGAAAGGTATATTTTAATCAGTTGTTTTAAAATTATTTAATTAAATTTCCAATTTTTTCTCTTTAGTATTTCAATATATTAAATAGTGCTGAATTCGATTTGTTATCAGAATAATGTTGTAAAAGCAGGTTCATACAGTTTTTTGTTTTTCCTGATTTAAAGTATTAAAGTTTATAGTTTATTATATGGTGGTGAATATGTTGTATATTTAAACAAGTTAAATTATTTATTTACCCATATTTAATACCAATATAAAGCCAAGCTTATGAGTAAAGCTCTGCATAAAAAAATTGTAAACTGGGTATTTTGGATGCAAGCATGCACAGCTGGATTACATGCAGTTGTTGCCTGCTTGCATCGATCACAGCAGTCTATGAGTTGTATGCTGTAGTTGGCATTCACGGCTCTGATGTAACCATTAACATTTTCACTGCTGGCTTTTCTGATGACCCTTTTAATTTGGGGTTGAAACCATAGGATTGAGTCAATATGGATTGGGAGAGCAGAGATATTTTTGGGATTTCTTCTTATTTTGACTGAATTAGTCAGCCTCCAGTGAAGGATGCTTGACAAAAATATCCAGTGTTTCTTCTGTCAAATTGGAAGAAATAGTTTTAAAAGTAGGGTGGTTTCCCTCCAAGTGGATTTAAAAACTAATATGCTGCATATTTGCACTAGAAAGCATTGAACTGTTAAAATGAGTATCGATATTGTTATTAATCAGGCAAAATAATGCATGGAAGCAAACTTATTCTTCATCTAGCAAAAAAAAAAAAAAAAGCCTGAATAGATCATAATATGCCCATCACTAAAAAAAAGTAACAATCCAATTTTACCTTGATGTTCTATCATCTCTCCCTCAACCACTTTAGGTGTATTAGTATTCCAGTGATCAATAACACTCTGCCTGAAAGTGAACATCATGAAATCTTTTCTTCCCAAAATTTTATATTTGTGCTTCCCTTGGCTAGTTTAAATAGCCAATACAAATATACTTCCCTTATTCAGTCTGCTTATTCTTTTAAGAGCCTTGAACATGTCAATTCTGAGATGTTTCCACTCCAAGCTTGGCAGTCCCCATCTTCTAAAATGCAGGAACAACCCTTAGCATTCCTAATCAGTCTAATTGTCCTTCAGAGCCTCTCTAGAATTGCCATGCCCGTCTTTCAGGTGAGGGATCCAGACTTAAATAAAATATTCCAAATGTGGTGTGACCATTATTTTAAGAGGAATAATAATGTCTTTCTCCCTGCTAACAGTGGTCCTATAGATCATTAATCAGAGTACACTCTGAGACTTCCTTAGTCACCTGCTTACATCACAAGAAAACTTCGTCAGCTTGTATCATAACCTCCTAAATCTTTCTCATTCTGAACCACTTTTAATTCCATGTCCCTTAGTCTCTAAGTCACTCCCAGATTTCTTTTCCCTAAATGCAAGAACCTTACATTTAGCAAGATTAAACTTCAGTTATCAACTTTCAGACTGTATGTTTAACTGACCACCAAAGCTTATTATAAAGGAGCATGGCCTGGTTATGTCCTCAATGTCCGGATTCCATCCTTCCATTCCATACTTGATTTCATGTGACAGTGTTGTGTGATAATAGTTCTTTATGGGGTAGTGGTTCTCTTATCGTTCTCGTATGTGCCAGTGCCACATTATAATCTATAACTATCCTATGTTTCCTGCTTTAGCTGCGTGTGATTTGTCAACTCTTTGTCATCCATTTTGTCATCCTCCTTTTGTGATAATTTACAACTGGAATATGTGGCTTCCAGGATAATTTGTTTAAGCATTTCCCACAGGGCATTTTTATCCAGGAGCCTGAGATTGCAATCTGAGTTAAGGGTCAAAGAAGTCACTCTACTCATTATAGCCTCATACCTTAAAATCTAAACCAAACTTTCCCATTGACCAAGAAATTTCCTTTGACACTACCCAGTTTATGACTTGTGATCACTACTTGCTAATGATTCCACTCAGTGGTTCATAAAGTATCATTATCTGTTGGCAGCATGATACATTACTTGATTATGCAATCAGTATGGATTAAGGATAGCAGGAAATCTTGAATTAAGTTGAAAAAAATTTAGGAGAAAATACAAGTGTGGATTTGAATCCTTTGGCTGCTACATTTTATGTAAATTACTGTGTGATATATAATTTAATCTCCTCCTCCTTTTTATATAAAATGGATGCATTTATTATATTACACTTAGTATATTACTGTTGTGGGCATTACGCTTTTGTATAAACTCTCAAAATCAAATGACTTATTAGTGTTTTGGTTCCCTCTTATGAACATTTATATACAAATGTTAATACTTGTAAATGATTATAATCTAATAGGTGGCTTGTGGTAATAACTGATAAAACTCTCATTAATCTGGTATTCTATAAAGTATATGAGAGATATTGCTGATATACATGGGTCTGCATAGACTAGCTCACTTAAATATGGAGTATCTGCACGATAGGTTTCCAAAATTAAAAATTTATATCTCAGAACTGATTTATTATATGTTTACAATCTACCCTTTTCAGCCTGACACAAAAACTAACTTCATAATAAATTAAATTAATGTAGCTATTTGAGCATACAGTCAATTGTACCTACTAGTATGCAGAATTGTGTTGTTTTTACATCTCACAAAGTCCTTTATAAAGCTGGGAGATTGTAGACAACTGAATTCTCATGTTGGATGCAACGTTCAGTCTGTAACAATATTTGGATTTTATTTTAAAGATATAAGTAAAATTCAAAGTAGCCATTACAGAAATTATCCATGGATCCCTTGGGATCTGTGGAGTAAAATTAGGAAGCCACTGGTTTACAGCATTAATGGAGTCTGTATGATCCCACTATGGAGCTTCACTAGTCTTTTTTCATGGTAGAGTGCTGGCACATAAGTCTAATATCACCAGTGACAAAAGTCAGTGCTCTTGCCCTTCATGGTGCAACACTGGATGTAGTCTAGAGCAGTGGAAATTGGTTCAGTGGCATGATGATTCTCACTATACCCTATTCTGATCAGGTGGGGCAGGCATGGAGAATACAGTAGACCCAATTTCCCGGTTAATCCAAAAATACAGAAATTGCCAACATACATAAGAGATATGTTCCAGGACTTCTTAAATCGTCGAGTTACTAGTCATTCCTGAGTTTTACGTAACTCAGGGATGACTAGTAACATATTGCTACTATATTATTATTGGTCGCTTTCCTTTTCTTAGTAGATTTACTAGTACCTATGTCACTTATTCTCTTAGTCGGCACCATGATAGTGGTCAAAATTAAATTTTCTGAAAAGAACTTCACAGGGTTAAGGTGAAAACTCACTATTATCACCCAGCGTGAGTTCACATTTTACTAAAGCATGGTGCCTCCGTAGCCAGGTGGGCAGGAGCGGCAGTGCGTAGCATATGCTTCTTGATTAGACCGGGGTTCAAGCCCGTGACCACCAAATACGGAGGATGCAGAAAGGTCAGGGAATGACCACCGCATATCCCTGGAGCAATATGGCCTTAGTTGCTAATGCTCCTAAAAACTAAATAACAACTACTAAAGCACATTTCTGGAGGTCAACAAAAAACAATAAAAACAATTCGCACTTTCTGTTTTATTGGGCTTTTCTGTTAGCACAATCTATTATAAATGGGTAGTAAACTCGATCTTATTGCATTTGCAGTGATACTGATAGCTGGAATTCTGTTGGTTTTTTTGTTATTATGGTGAAGTGAAATCTTCAGTCATATAAAAAAAAAAAAAAAAAAAAAACCATAAATAATTGTAAGAAACTTCTCTTCTTTCCTATTTTTTTGCTTGTTACTCCGATCTTACTTGTGCAATTTGTGTGTACCATGATCGTCATTATTGATGGCTTATTATTATCATTTTTTTTTTTTTTTTTTGTTTTGAATTTTACAATCCTAAAAAAAAAAAAATTTTAGTGAAAACAAATTTACCTAAATCCGTAGTTACATAAGTCAGGGACTTACTGTATTGAAAAATGTTTAGCAACCTACGTAAAAAATATGATGATAGATAAAAAAACTTACCACATACTACTCGTGTGTCCGATACGATGCTTCCCTTTGTTTTTTGCGATGTCAATTTTAAATCTAATAGCTTCCCTTTGTTTTTTGCGATGTCAATTTTAAATCTAATAGCTTCCCTTTATTTTTTACAATGTCACGTATGGTTTGGTGACCAAACCATACGTGACACTGTAAAACATTATAATGGTTCATTAGAGATTTAACAGATGCACCATTTTCAAACTTTTGAATAATTTCAAGTCTTTATTTAACTGAAGGCGCAACTCTTTTGCGTTTACCCATCATTTTTGTGATTTCTAAACAAAAAATATATATATATTTACTATTTTAAAAAATTTTCGACATCCCTGACATAAATAATGAAACAAAATTTGTCTTTCTTTTTTGCGGTGCGATGGAACACAACAATTGACGCAATGCACTAAATCAAACTAAAACATTTGGTCTCTTTTTTTCTTTGAGTGGCGGGTGTGAAGACAGGGGGGTTGCAAGATAATAAGCACATTAATCTCCCAATGACGACTTATAATGCCGACTTATAACGCTTATTTCCGACTTGCAAAATATCTGTTTATACCTATTCTAGTTATTAATTGAATCATGATTTCTGGGGGTGGTTTTTTTTTTTTTTTTTTATTTGGAGTCTTGAAGTGGCCTGGTTAATCCTATCTCGGCAAATCAAGAGTATGCTGTATTTGCTGTTGGAATGCTCAGTATGGTCTAGGGCCTTTAGTGATTGCACAGAGAATCACAAATGCTGATGCCTACCTTAACATTTTACATAATTTTCTGCTCCCTATGATGTGGCAGCCCTTTATTAAAAATCCATGTTTTTTTCAACAGAAAAATGCCTAATGCCAATCCACTGGTAAAATTTCACACATGAATGTATGAAATTTGCAATGGCTGTCACAGAGTCCCAATTTGAATCCTATAGGCTGAACTAAGTGGAATGTTACACGAGAGTCAGACAAACACATCAGTATCTCAACTGATCAGTGTTCTGCAGGCAAAATGATGAACTCTACCTGTTGAGATCTATCAGCCATTGATAAAAAACCTATCCAGGTGGGTGAAAGTGCCATAATGGCCAAAGGGTGATATATGTTCTGTTGAAATGAGGGGCAGTGACCTCAATGTGAAACTGATGCATGCCCAGATATCTATATAGATTTATACCAAATATAGATATAGATTTATAGCAATTTAGAATAAACCTCTTTGGTGTGATTCTTGATACTGCAATAACATCTATAGTGAAATACTTCATTATAGATGTTATTGCAGTATCAAGATTCACTATACTTCACTACTTCACCAACATCCTTTGTGACCACATCGTAGTATCCAATCAAATTGGACAGACAAGACTTCCCCTTAAACTCATGCTGTGTCCGAACTATTACTGCAGTCTTGTCTAGGTGATCCTGCATCACTTCTTTAACCAGTGACTCCATCATTTTCTCCCGGAACACAAGTTAAACTAACAGGGCTATAATTATTTGTCACCCTTTGAACCCCCCTTTGTGAATTGGGGATACATTTGCACATCTCCAGTCCATGGGGAGCTCCTCTGAATCTAAGGATGCTCTTATAATTATGGTTATGGGTTTACTTACTTCCCTCACTGCCTCCTTCAATATAACTGGATAGATTCCATCTGCCACAGGCGCCTTTTTATGTTTAACTTCAACAGTTTCTCCTCCACTTTGCTCGGTGCCTCCATAGCCAGGTGGGCAGGAGCAGCAGTGCGTAGCACGTGCTTCTTGATTAGACCTGGGTTTGAGCCCGTGACCACCAAATACGGAGGATGCGGAAAGGTCAGGGAATGACTACCGCATATCCCCAGAGCAATATGGCCTTAGTTGCTAATGCTCCTATAAACCAAATAATAAACAACAACAACAAAACAATCCACTTTGCTCTCCATTATTACAAAATCATTTAGCTCCCTGTTAGAGTTTAGTTAACTTCTGTTTTCCTTTCCTTGTAGAATTCCTGAATTTTTCATGTGTAAATTAGATGCAAAATACTCATTCAGTTTGTCAGCTATCTGAGCAGGATCATCAACAGTTGAACCACCAACATCAAGTGGACCAATCTGATTCATCTCCTTCCTTCTAGAGTTTACATAAATAAAGAAGTCTTTGTTGTTTTTCTTTGCATCCTTTGCCAAGAATTTCTCGTAATTGGCCTTCACTTGCCTAACCTCCATTTTGACTTGATTACAGACTAGCTTATATCTGCCATAGGTTTCTGTGTCGCCTGATAATTTATATGCATCCCATGCATTTTTCTTCTTTGCCACGAGCCTTGTTAGTTCATCTGACATCCATGTAGGTCTAAACCTTGAACAGTATTTCTTAGTTGGTATGAAAAGCCTAGTAGCTTCCAAGATTAATTCCTTGAAGGCTTCCTTCCCATTTAGAATTAGAATTTCATTTTAGAAATATTATTTCCAAACATATATAGTTACATTAAGAACTGTATTAATTCTTCTTATGATTGTTGGTTGTAGTAAACATGCTTCCTCCTAATTTAAAATGAAATGGTTAATAAAATGCAATTTGCATTTGACCATGTCACAGTAAGCGCTAAAATGCACTGGCAGTTAACCAAATAGAAAAACAATACCAGAGCAGATAAATCTTTGCTTACCAGTTATATTGTTTATTTATCTGCTATTGTTATATACTTTAAATTACCAGTCTGAAACTGTAATATTGAATTATAGTTTCAGACTGATAATTTATTTTAAGATTGTGTTATTTCACAAATGTATCAAATTAAAATGTTTATACGTTTAATTATTCATTATGTACTTTTTATGTTTACTGACTTTATATTTTTGTAAGTAAATGCTTATTTATTTAAAATTTATCTTTTTGTAATAAATTAGTTATCAGCACTTGAAGTGACTGAAAATCAGGAGGTGAATTTAATTTAAATTTAAATTTCATGAGTAGAGGAAAGTTTCAGATCTGCTAAAAAAAAAAAATAATGGATGGTGTTCAGGAATTCTGAAAAGAAGCAAAATTGGCATTCTGCCTCACTTCAAGTGCTAGTTATTTCAGAATTACTGTCCTTTAAGATAATGAAATTATCTAATAGCTTTTTCCAAGGCCATTTTAATTAATAATGCTTTGAATAAGGGGAGCAACTAAATCTTGGTCTACATGCAAGTGCAAGGCTCATCCAGCACTGTGTGTGACAAGCAGACAGAAAAAAAGGAACCTTAAATGTCCACAACATTGTTGATTATCAGAATGAACTTCCACCTAGTATTGTAGAAGCAGGTAGTTTGAATAAATTTAAAGAAGACTTGGACTACTTATTGGAGGGATAGATGATGTTGCTGCATCAGTGGCAAACATTAGCACCACCTCATAAATTCAGGACATTTTTTCTGATAATTTAGTTGTTTTGCTTAACATTGTAACACACACACACTGCTATAGCTGGAATAGTGTAGGGTTATTACTATTATTATTGTACCTGCACATCACATAGTTTTACCATGGTAATAATGTAGTATTTGGTGTACCCTATGACCAATTTAAATTTTTTATAAAGTAAAATTTGTCTTAAATTGAAGAAGCAAAGTATATGTCCCAGAGCAGTGCCATATCTTGGGGTGGGGAGAGATTGCCAAAGGCAGTGCTCCTATGAATGAAGGCATCATTGCATGCATTATGTGTGTGTGGAATGTATGCACACCTGACAAAGTGTGTGCGTGTGCACTCAGAGAGAGAGAATTAAGAAAGGTTTATCATTTTGTTGGACAAATTTGAGGGCTTCAAAAAGATAGTCACTGCCTTTGAAGGAATTAAATCGGGTGATTCATCAAGTACTCAACTGCCCACCTTAATGATTGGTCCTACCCTCATGCACCTGGCTTCATGGCAGGATGCACTAGTCCCACAGGAGTTATTCTTGGAGACTGTTATTAACAAAACAGGGAATATTTTATGCAATAAGGATAGGTGGAATAATAGTACCAGTGTGTGTCTGTCAGCTGACAGATATACACTCCATCTTTTAACAGCACAAAAGAGGCAATATTGTTGTACATGGTAGGTGTTAAGTATAGGTAATCTGAAGCTTAACTTAACATGTATGAGGAATTTAGAAAAAGTTGGAAATTGGGGCTAAATTTGAAATTTTCTGGAATTTTGCCGAAACATGATTGGAGGGATTTTATGATGGGAACCTTGTAACTCATTTAGGCCCTCAAAACTTGTGCAAGATTCATGGAGTAGAATTTTTTTGAACATATCCAGTGCTTGTTAGCAGAAGGGATTGTTTTTATAAAGATGGGATGTGCCTGAACAGAAGAGGTATAAAGATATTTGCTGATATTATCAAGGCAGCATTAGGTGGTTGGGAAAAATTTTCTAAATTTCCAGAGGATATGAATGAATGGAGAAAGAGACTAAAACTAAATAAGATATCAGGGGTTGATGGATCTATCCAAATATTAAAAATATACAGCAAAAAAAGGTAAGCAGACCTTTAACCATAATAATAAAAGTGTCCTTGCAAGCACCCTACAAATTGTATATGTTGAAATATATCTCTTCAATGAATGGAGAAAGAGACTAAAACTAAATAAGATATCAGGGGTTGATGGATCTATCCAAATATTAAAAATATACAGCAAAAAAAGGTAAGCAGACCTTTAACCATAATAATAAAAGTGTCCTTGCAAGCACCCTACAAATTGTATATGTTGAAATATATCTCTTCTATTCACAAAGGAGATTTGTAGTGCAAAGTGAATAATTACAGACCTGTAAGTTGTACTTCTGTTCCAGGGAAAGTAATGGAGTCAATAGTGAAAGAAGTAATTGAAGATAATCTTGACAGCAGTGCATTGATTAACAGCATGAATTAGTTAAGGGGAAATCTTTTTTGAACAGACTCATTAGCTATTCTGAAATATTCACAAAGGAACTGGATGTAAACAAATTTTACATAGGTCAATGCGACAGGAGCATTGAATATAATTAGAAAACAGGCCTTGCACGTTGGGTTGCATATCATCCAAGTTTCTTGTGACGGCCAACTAACTGGTTAAAATAAATTTATTAAAATAAATAAATGATATGTGCATAAGATAAAATAAGATGAAAGCATTTAAAATACAATATGATAAAAGCGTTAAAATACATAGAAACTTTTGAGACGAAGTGCCTCTTCATCAGTTAGTTGATGAATGGTGTACTTCACTATATATTGATGGTTACAATAGCAAAAGTCAGCTGGGTATGATCATGTATCACGAGTCTGATGTCGGTAGAACAGAATTACGTACACGTGATGACCACCAGCTCTCATCACACTGCAACACAGCCCATTCTATAATGGGCTGTAAGTGCACTCCCCTCGTGGCAATGCTTCAAGCCATGAGCACTGCCGATAATCACGTGAATAGTCGACGATTTCATTATCCCACAGGGGATCAAGATTGTGCTGCTCAACCCAATAATGCTCAGCGACTGCGGAGTGTTCAAAATTAGCGGTTCGCAGAGCCACCTCATGCTCAGAAACCTGGTCTTTCAATCTTCTACCAGGCTCACTTACATAACACACCCTACAATCCGGACACGTAATGCGGTATATGGAACCACTCCATAGCAAAGGAGGAACAGGTGTTTTCACTTAGAAATAATAGACTGTAATTTCCTCCCCAGAAGTTGCACACATCATATATGATGGAGGCCCAAAATCCTAACAAGATGTTCTGATATGCCCGGATAATAGGGGATATAAGCGGTAGAGATAAATTCATTGATGCGAGGAGGGTTATGTTGCATAACAAATTTATTAGCCTGAAGCTCACATCTATCTAGAACATGAGGTGGATAGCCGCAATTTGAAAGTTTGGAAATCTCCAATTGCCTGTCACTGGTCGAACTAGAGTGCATCCAAGTATGAGAAAATAAAGTGCGAGCAGTGCTACGCAAATGACCAAGGATGTGTGCAGACCCATAATTGGTAAATTGGCCTGTGCACATTGGCTTCCTGAAAACGAAAGTTACTAAATGCAAATCCATGTTGGACTAACACATCCAAAAAAGGAAGAGTATTATCAACCTTTAGTTCAATCATAAACTGAATGACGGGTGACAGGGAATTGATATATTACAGCAGTTGAGATTCCAATCCCTGGGGGACAATTGCGAAGATATCGTCGACGATATCTTCTCTGGTGTCGTTATGTTGAAGCACTGCATCAAACAGAATTACATACATCATGTGTACGTAATTCTGTTCTACTGACACCAGACTCGTGATTCATGATCATGCCCAGCTGACTTTTGCTATTGTAACCATCAATATATACTGAAATACACCATTCACCAAATAGCTGATGAAGGGGCACTTCGTCTCGAAAGCGTCTATGTATTTTAACACTTCTATTATATTATATTATATTTTAACACTTTTATCTTATTGTATTTTAATGCTTTTATCTTATTTTATCTCTGTTTTATCTTATGTATATATCATTTATTTATTTTAATAAATTGATTTTAACAAGTTAGTCGGTCGTTGCAAGAAACCTGGATGATGAGGAGCATATAATGTAAAATTATGCAATTAATTTTTGCTTTGGATCGCTTAAGTCACATTTATAAATAGCAGAAAATTTTATAATATTGCAAAGTTTTACACTCCTCCCCCAGCTATTTCATAATGCCACTGGGCTGGCAAAATTTTCTAGGAAAAACACTGCAATCAAAGTATTGAGTGTCTACAGAGTGGTTTCAGTATTTATAAACTGAAAAGAAGCTTAGGTGTTAGTTTTTCATATATTTATGTGCAGTTTGATATGTTTCCAGTTTGATTGCAATAACCTATATTAGACACAATAGTGCAGATGTTTATATTTTATCTATTGTGTTTTTATGTATATCGTGTAGAAAAATTATAGGAATAGCTCCTTTTAATACAATCATCTTTCCCTTCCTCCCAAAGGATAACAGGTTATCACTTGTTATAGATAATAGAACAAAAACTGAAAAAATTATTTGTTCTGTTTTGTGAACACATCTTTTCAGTAGATGGAATATATTCCATTAATTTAATTATATGATTGCACATGTATATATACACTTAACTGTATATTACAAAGCATTATAAAGTGCGATCTTTGTATATATTGTATTAGGAAATCAACAATGAAGATCATGTAGTTATTTTCTGTACAATGGCTCCTACTGTACAGAGATTCAAGTCTTTAAGTGATATATTTGTGCAACTGTTTAATGTAGAGGTGATGTGCACGTTAATTAGGCAGTATTACTAGTGTTGTTTTCCTTTCTTTTCATTTTATTTGTCTGTTGTATCACTAGAACTAAGGTGAGCAGAAGTGTCTTCGTGTTTGTATGTGGATTGATCACTATGCAGTAGAGGAAGTGCTTTTTTTGTTCTATCTTCAGATGATGGCAAGCCTACTGGAATGCTTTCAAAAAAAGCCGAAGGAAATCTCTCAAGAATTGGCTTGTAAGAAATAGATTCAGTTGTTTTACTACAGATGACAGATTTGGGAAGTGTTGATATTTCAGAAGTAGATCTTTCAAGTACAGTGATGTTTGATGATTCAGTCTGACTGAATGTTGGCACAAGTTCCATGATTTCTGAAGTTGATCTTTCACCACTGCTGTCTTCAGTTGCAATGCTCTCACTACTAGGAGATGCTTTTCCATCAGACCATAGCTCATCATCTTCTTCTTCAATAATAGTTTCCGGCCAAGAACTGAATTTTGGCAATAAGGAAATTTGTCTAGATAATGTGTCTTTCAGTTCTTCGGCAGAATTGTTGTCTGTATCTTCATCATCAGTCTCTGCACCCTCAGATTCTGCTGAATCTTTAGATATTTCAAAAGTAGAAGATTTCAGTTCTTCAAGACTCTCAGATGATACATCTGTCTTATGATCAGTGGTCAAATGATCTTCTCTCACAGGATCGAGAATAGAATGCTCTGTTTGTTGATGATCTTCAGTACTAGTTGTTGGTCTGTTTGGTGGAATACTTCTGATAATTACATTAAATGTTGGAGACTTATGTTTCTTTTCACTTACCTCCTTTTGATGCATGGTTTCAAATTCATCTGGAATATGCAATGCTGATGATCCAGGCAGGTGATGTCTAATGACAACATTAAATACTGGACTTTCTGCATGATTTTCAATATTATCCCCATTGCTTTTCTTTGGTTTTTGTTCTGTATCCTTCGAAATTGGCATGGATGGAACTTTTGATTCATATATGTGTGGCTGGTAAGTATCCTTTATCTCAAGGTTCTCTGCACATGGAATCTGACATATGTGTTTCAGCTCTGTCTCTTGTCTTGTTGTTGTAGTTGTGTCTAAAACCTCGGTTACAGTTTCTTTGTTTATATAGTAGTCAGTGATAGTTGCCAACTGGAGTAAGGCAGAACTGGGGTGCTCTGATATTGCATTATCGTCCTCAGTATCAGACCATGTGTCATCAGTTGCACTGACATAAATTGGATTTAACTGCCCTTGGTCATCTGGAGATCTATCTTTGGAAACAAGCATAAGTTCGTTATCTATATCTCTACTATGCTCTGAAACACTAGAATCTTGAAAAAGTTTTGGAGGAGAGATCAAATGGCGTTTCTTGTTTACTTTGGCATATAGTGGTCCACTCTTTGGCTGCTTTTCGACTTCTGACATAACATCAGGCTTCAAAATAGCATAATTTCGGTTCCATGAACGCCAGTATACGAGTTCTTCAGGTTCAAGAACAGTTGTAACTGTCTGATCTTCGATGCTATGTGATCTTGGAAGGGTCACATTGCCCTTACTCATTTCGTGTGTCTTTAATTTGGTGGGGAACTTAACCTCTTTTGGACTAGTGAGATTAAGTTTTTTGCTTCCTCTCATATCTTTATTCCTGTAGTCCTGGATGTGGGGACTCTCTGACTCATCCGTGATCATTCTCCATCTGTCAGTATCAAGTGAAGATCTGTTTAGCATCCCAGATGGCTGTGATTCTGTTTCATATTGTGAAGTGTGGGGTGTTAATGGAGCTGCTTCAGAAGCATGACTGGAAGTAACTGTTGCTCTGGGAATTCGAACAGGATCGAGGAAGGAAAAGTTCCCCAATGTAGTTGCACTCAGCTTAGTTAATTCACTCTCTGGGCCAGAGTTAAAAATTTTCCTCTTGCGAACTATATGAACATGACGTTTCTTTAAACAGAAGTAAGCCACTCCTAATCCAAGAGTCAGCAGTGATAGAAACAACAATGCACAGATGATTAGTAAAATTTCTATCTCTGATAGTCCAGCTGTAGCGACTGTAGGCATCACTGTGGTTGGACCCAATCTAGAATGAGAATTTATAAGTCATAAAAGATGTCACTTAATGAACAGGAAATTACATAGAAAATTTATCATTTGAATGTTTTATTGGTAAAATTGAAAAAAAAAATCAGAGTGTTTGGTGATCTCATGACATCAAGTTCAGTTTCAATGTAGATTGGTAGAACATTCCTGTCTGTAGAAACCCCTTCCCCAAGAACATTCTACCATTTCTGCAAAACTATGATGGCAGCTGATTACTCCTTGGAACGGTTCAGTTCTGGTTGAGATTTTACACCTGCTGAGAGAGTTTTTCTGCATTGTCCTGCAAAATATTCAATGTCTGTTATGATAGTACATTATCAAGCTGAATCAGGAGGGAGCCCAATTCCATACAACTTATACAGGGCAGGCAAGACAGTTTCTAAAATGTTTCAGTAGACAGTGGTCATATTGATGTATAGAACTAAAAGGTGAATCCATCATCCATCACATTCACAGACCCAAATCCTGCCATCAAAATGAATGAAAGAAAGTGATATATGATTTTTGTAAATTATTTTTAATTATTTTATTTTATTTTTTTGCTCTATGAAACCAATCTCCAGTCATTAGCACTCAAGAACTCAAATGATGTTTTTTAAGCCAATGAAAGTGCCATTTGACCTTAGGTGTTCCTGTTGGCTTGTATATATTGATTCTACCAGCAGTATCTTATATCATTCATCTTTCTGTAAATGGTGATAGCACTTGACTTTTTATATTACTAAAAAGACCTCTGCATTATAAATAGCCACAATATCATTTTCTTTTATACTCTGATGGCACTGTGAGTAATTCAATAACTAAAAAAAAAAAAAAAAAAAAAAAACCACACCATATATAAAAATAAATGTTTAATATAATTTATTATATAATTTAAAAGCTATAAAACTGAATTAAAAGTCACAAATTAAATAAAAGTAATGATAAATTTAATCCAAATCTCAAGTCTTAAGCTTTCTTCATCAGTGGACAAATGCTGTATTGCAGCAGATAATAAATATGCACCTGACATTAGTACTGCACTGGCAATACGTGACTCTGATCACAATCGTACCATACTTTAGGAAGTGTCTAAATGTCTGCCAGCAAGCATCCTGTCTGAAAACTACAGATTCAAAGTTGGGATGGTTTGTAACCTCTGATGTTGTAGTATAAAAAGTTTCAAGCCATTGCCGGTCATAAAACCTGTGTATATCTCAACAATCATATCTGCAGGGCATACCCGAGACCTCCTCACACATAATGCATAATAATAGTTGAATTATCAAAATTGCCTCCCTACTGCCCCTAATGGCATACTTCTTTGCCATGTCATTAATGGTGATACCTGTCTCTTTGAAATACAATTTCTCATATTTGGGAATTTGACCTAGTGGTGCATTATACCTTTGTGGGGCCCAAGGCAAAATGGAATTTGGGGCCCCCCATCTAAAGAAAAAAACTAATAAAGAACATTTTATTGTGACAACAAAACAGCAAATGAATTATATTACATAAGAACTAAATATAAAATTTCATTGAAATCGATAAAAGCATTTTTGAAAAAAAACAATTTTCAAATTAATCTTTAAGTTCATTGACCTTGGTATGTATAAAGTTCAGTTTCCGATAAAAAATAATTTAAAAAATATTAGTGAAAAACAGCGATGAGTTTTTGAAACAGTGGTTTTAATGCACCCCTCTCTGATCGGCATCCTAGGCAGATGTCTTTTTTGCCTATGAGATAATGTGCCACTGATTTGACCTCATGTATAACTGCTTTTGGATTCCTCCAAAACTGGAGTCTTGACTTTGTGTGACCACAGCATAAAGCTTTCTATTAGGAAGCTGTACGTAGTGGGCATTATTTAAAGATTGTAGAGATCTTTTTCTTTATACTTAGGTAAAAAGGAATGTATGTCATGAAATATGATAGGAACATGAAAATCACATATTTCTCCTTCCCCACTCTTCTAGTGTATTGGTCTAAAACTACCTAAGAAAGGCCACATGCTCAAAGATCTGATAATTATATTATTAATTTCCATGTGCCTATCCCTGCTGAACTGTGGTTGCACCACAGTTCAATCACATCCTGTCCACCAGTGCTCTGACAGTACTGTTCTTATGCACCTAGTGCATAATTTTTGAATTGGCTTTCTATAAACTTTTCTTAATATACATGAATATCCAGAACCAGCAGGGCACCATCTACTTCCATCTTGGAGTTATATTGAATATCTACTTAAAAATAAAAAAAATAGGCTAAAACCTCACCTTTAACCACTCCAAATAATGACAGCAAACACATTGTTTGTATAACATAACTGTGCATTAATATTATTAGTAGTAGTGGAAAATGATGCAAGAAAGCAAACATATAGCATCATCAAAAGAAAAAAAAAAAAAAACACTCCCACATCACCTGGACATCCCCTCTGATAGTTTCCTCTAGGTCTTTCTTGAATTCCACAATACCAGATGGAAGATGCCTGTTACAGTAATCAACTAATCAAGTAACCACTGCCCAAAAGCAAACAAATACACATTTAACATGCAACCATCCTTTCTTAATTTAAAATTTATGCCCCCTCATTTTTGTGTGGTCTCAAGAGGAAGGATGCTATCGGCATTGAGTTAATGCAATCCATTCAAAACCTTAAACACCTTAATGAGATCTCCTCTCAGGTGCCTTGTCTCCAGATGTTACAATTTGCAGAATTGAAGCCAGTCTTTGTAAGACCACCCTTTCATTCCCTTCATCAATATCATTGCCCATTCCAGCAGATCTACATCTTTCCTAAAATAAGGCCTTCAGAACTGTATGCAGTATTCAAGATGCAGCCTAACCATTGCCTTATATAATATCATATAGGCCAGTTTATTTTGATTGCTTAATTACTGAGAGTGGCATTAGATATACAAGACGATACTATTTTATTTTATTTTTATTTTTTTCCATTCCTTTCAGAGGATGGGGAAAAAAATAATTTCTGTGTTGTTGTTTTTTTTTTTGTTTTTTTTTCATAAATACTTTATAGAATCAAAAATTTATTTGGGTATAAAAACTATCAATGAATCTTTATCCAAAAGTAAATTTGCTTTTTATTAGCTATGAATGATACTCAAAATCTTAACATGAAAGATGCTATAATAGCCGTTGTTGTTGTTTGGTTTTTAGGAGCATTAGCAACTAAGGCCATATTGCTCCAGGATATGCGGTGGTCATTCCTTAACCTTTCCGCATCCTCCGTATTTGGTGGTGACGGGCTCGAACCCCGGTCTAATCAAGAAGCGTGTGCTACGCACTGCTGCTCCTTCCCACCTGGCTACGGAGGCGCCACTTTAATAGCCACCCATATTGTTCATGCAAAACAGATTGCCACTTAACACTAATTGAAAGCGGAACAATCATATATATATATATATATATATAAAAGATAGGAGGTTATGCTTTTAATGTGGAGAGAGAACAGCAGGTAGTGTAATCAACCAACGGGTTAGATAACATGGAAAGGCAGTCATAAAATAACACAATTCGAACCTGCAATACAAAAAGTTAAAAATATTATATTAAGTACTTAGTGCTGTACTTCAGATGATTTCAACGTTGTTAACAAAGGCCAGCCGTCAAAATCATCAAAATGCAGCAAAAAGTAAGGCCTCTATTTCTAACATGAAATATACGTAGCACGTGGTAAAAAGATACCAGGTTTTTTGTTTATTGTAAATATTTGGAAGCCAGGTTAATTGTAATGCTAACGTATATATCATGGCTGACCCGACAGAGGCGTAGAAATGATAGATAATAAGAAATATAGGTAGTAAATATGGTATGTAGCAGTGCCTGAAGTCTCTTCTATATACCATATAGGCACTGAAACAATGTACTGGGGGGAGAGAAAGAATGCATGTAGCATTCTTTCTCTCCCCGCAGTACACCGGACGACCGTCCTCACTTCTTCGGCTTGTGAAATCAGTAAGTACAATTCCTGACCATCTGCTCCATCTTGTGATTTCAACTTTCAATGATTTTTAGTAATTTTTTACTACCTACCTTTATTTCTTATTATCTATTATTTCTCTGCCTCTGTTGGGTCAGCCATGATATATATATATATATATATATATATATATATATACACACACACACACACACACACGTTAGCATTACGATTAACCTGGCTTCCAAACATTTACAATAAACTAAAAACCTGGTATCTTTTTACCATGTGCTATGTATATTTCATGTTAGAAACAGAGGCCTTACTTTTTTGCTGCATTTTGATTGATTTTGACGACTGGCCCTCGTTAACAACGTTGAAATCATCTGAAGTACAGCACTAAGTACTTAATATAATATTTTTAACTTTTTGTATTGCAGGTTCGAATTGTGTTATTTTATGACTGCCTTTCCATGTTATCTAACCCGTTGGTTGATTACACTACCTGCTGTTCTCTCTCTCTCTCTCTCTCTCCACACTAAAAGCATAACATCCTATCTTTTATTTATTTATAGTCGTTGAGTGCCTTCTACTCTACATAATAGTAACCAAGGTCTATATTCCTTCATATATTCCTCTTATTACAACTCATATATATAGGAGTTATATATATATATATATATATATATATATATATATGTGTGTGTGTGTCTGTGTGTGTACAATCTCTCTAAATACACTGACACACTTAAAATATTTGATCAATACTAAAAATTATCAAGTTTTTTTTTTTTTTTCAATTATTAAAAAATATATTTTTTTAATCTGAAAATTTATATCAGCAGTGACTGAAGGGAAGGAAGAAAATTTTCTTTAAAAATTATACATTATATTTTGAAGTGCTATTAAAGGAATAACTTAAATGTTTGGTTTGGTTACAAAATAAAATTCCATTTTAGGTTCCATTATTGGATTTCAGTTGTTTATATAATATGTTCACAATTATTTGAGAAATTATTGGTATCCTTCTTAGATTCCCCTTCTGTTAGTTGCAGATTAATAATAGACAGCACTTATACCTTAGAGATCCTTGACCTGATCAGTAATGCAATTGAACACAAGATTGTAGTAATAAAATGTTGACGTCTAATTGTATTTCAATAGGATACTATTAAAATATTTTTAAATGTTTTGATAACTTTCATGCAGAGGTTTCAGGAATATGCCATAATGTTATTTATTAAGGTTAATGGTTAATGAAAAGGCTAAGAAAAATAAAACCTTGTACTTTTTATATTACAGAGAAATCCTATTTCAGTTTGGCTGGAGGATAATTAAGATGAAACTTGTCTTTAGATTCCCCATTGGAAACAACTACTGAGTAGTCTGTTCTAATTAATTAGTAATCACAACTAATAATAGAAATTATATTACAGTATAAGATATTGTTTTGGTTTAATTTTCGTCAAATAATGCTTGCCAACAAAATGAACAGTTAACATTCATATAATTCAAAATTTCATTTTTCTCCAAGTCTCATAAACTTTTGTTTTTGATACATTTCTTGCATTCATTCAAATGTTTCAAACATTCCTCATTATAATGGATAATTTTAGCTATTCCAGATAATGTGTGTGTAATTTATTCTGACTTATGTATGTGTATTGTTGTTTCTTTTACTTGATAACTTTTTGTACAAGTCCTAAGTGTGCCCCACTTTTATCCCGAATACAACCACTGTATCAGTAGTATTAGTAGTGGCATATAATTCAAGAAAGCAAGCTTAAACAGCATCAGCCACAAAAAAAAAAAAAAACCCTTTCCTTTTCACCCATCCATTCACTCCAAATGTTTGGTGACTTCTTCCTTAAATTTATTTAAGTTATCAACTTCCACAATGACAGATGGAAGTTTCTTCCAACAATCAACTACCCACTGGCTAAAAGCAAATTTCTGGACATCTGTTCGACAACTCTTTCCTCAGTATCAGTTTATGCCCACTCAGGTTTATAATCTGAGCAAGAGGAAGAATCCCATCAGCATTGAGCCTACTCAATCCATTAAAGGCCTTATACACCTCAATCAGATCACCTTGCAGGTGCCTAGTCTCCAGATGCTGCAATTTGCAGAACTTAAGCCTTTCTTTGTAAGAGCAACCCAAGGCCTCCGTAGCCAGGTGGGAAAGAGCAGCAGTGTGTAGCACACGCTTCTTGATTAGACCGGGGTTCGAGCCCATCATCACCAAATATGGAGGATGCGGAAAGGTCAGGGAATGACCACCGCATATTCCCGGAACAATATGGCCTTAGTTGCTAATGCTCCTAAAAACCAAATAACAACAACAAGAGCAACCCCTTGTTGCCCTTCTCTGTACTTGCTCAAGCAACTCTACATCCTTCCTAAAATGAGGCTTCCAGACCTGTACACAGTACTCAAGGTGTGGCCTGACCATTGCCTTATACAAAGGGATAATCACCTGATCCCTGCTGCTAGCAAAATCCCTCTATATCATTGACAAGACCCCACGATCTCTATTCTGGCAGCCTGTCTGCACTACTCAGAAAACTTCATCTGACAGCAGCCGACCGGGCTAGCCGAGTGGGTAAAGTACCTGCCCGGCAACCCAAAGGTCGCGGGTTCGATTCCCGCCTCGGGCTTGGATCAAAGTACTGCAAAAACCTTGGGAGGTGTAATATGGCCACAGAAGCCGATGCGCCAACAACTACCAAATCAAAAAAAAAAAAAAAAAAAAAAAAAAATCATCTGACAGCACAATTACCCACAGGTCTCTTTTATTCTTCACTAACCTGAGTGTAACCCCACTCAGTTGGTACATTTCTCTGGGATTGCTGCTACTCATAAGCAGTACTTTGCATTTGTCAATGTTAAATTTTAGTTGCCACTTCTCAGCCCATCTGCCTAACTTTTCCAGATCCTGTTGCTGCAGCATACTGTCATTACTGTTATTAGCAACCTTTGTATCATCTGCAAACTTTGACATTAAGCTTGATATACTTTTATCAATATCATTGATAAATGTACAAAACAAGAATTGGCCCTGGGGGACACCACTAATAACATTAGTCCATGAAGAGCAGTGTCCATTGATTACCACTCTCTGTCTTCTCCCGCTTGACTATCCTTTTATCCATTTTACCAACTTTCCCTGAATGCCATACTGCTCCAATTTGTACAGTAGTCTTCCATGTGCAGCAGTATCAAAAGCTTTCCCGAAATTCAAGTATGTGATATCAAAATTATTTTTTGCCTCCAGTTCCTTTGTGACCACGTTATAGTATCCAATCAGATTGGTCAGGCAAGACTTCCCCTTAACAAACCCATGCTGTGTCTGAATTATTACTGCAGTCTTGTCTAGATGATCTTGCACTGCATCTTTAATCGGTGACTCCATTATTTTCCCCGGAACAGAAGTCAAACTAACAGGTCTGTAATTACTAGTGTCGCCCTTTGATCCCTCTTTCTGAATTGGAGATACATTTGCACATCTCCAGTCTGTGAGGACTTCCCATGAGTCCAACAATGCTCTCATAATTATGATTAAGGGTTTGCTTAATTCCTTTGCCGCCTCCTTTAATATAACTGGATAGATCCCATCCACCCCCCAGGTGCCTTTCTTATGTTTAACTTCAGCAATTTCTCCTCCACTTTGCTCTCAGTTACTATAAAATCATTTTATTCCCTGTTAGAGTTTAATAAACATCTGGCTTTCTCCTCCTTGAATAACTCCTGATGTGTGAATGTAGATGCAAAATACTCATTTAGTTTGGCAGCTATCTGAGAATGATCATCTACAGTCAAATCATTCATATCAATTGGACCAATAAAATTCATCCCCCTCCTTTTAGAATTTATATAAGTAAAGAAGTCTTTGCTGTTTTTCTTTGCATCTTTTGTCAAAGATTTCTCATAATCTGCCTTTGCTTGCCTAATCTCATTTGTGACTTGATTTCAGACTAGCTTATATCTACCATAGGCTTCTGTGTTGCCTGATAATTTATATGCATCCCATGCATTTTTATTCTCTGTCGCAAGTCTCATTAGTTCATGTGACCTCCATTTGGGCCAAAACTAGAACAGTATTTCTTAGTTTGAACAAAAAGCCTTGTAGCTTCCAAGGTTACTTCCTTGAATGCTTCCCATTTAAATTTTGCTGTTGGTAACATCATTAGTTGGTCCCAAGGTATAGAATTTAAAAAATCTCTGAGACCACTGTAATCCTCTTTACGAAAGAAAAAAACCCTTCCCCCTAATGGTAGTTACATCTTTAAGTAAATCCCACATCAGTACACTGTGATCACTGCCACCTAGTGGTTCCTTTATCTGTAAATTCTTAATGCATGAATAATCACTGCTGATAATCAGATGAAGGGTGTTACTCCCTGTGGTTGCCAATCTAGCTGTTGTAGAAAACAATTATCCATTAAATCCACAAAAGCCTTGGTAGTGTGTGAGTGACCAATCCACAAGTTCCTGTCAATATCTGGGAAGTTAAAATTCCTCATTGTACTCATCAGAGTTATTAAGCCTATAACAGACTCCTACTCTCATTTTTGCTTTCCCAGTGCTTATGTCATACCAAACTGACTCAGTATTGCACTGTCCATCTATTTCAACTGAATGCACTTCCTTAGATTTTATATATTTTTTAACTAACAGCATAACCCCTCCTCCCTTCATATAATGTCTATCTTTTCTGTACACATTGTACTACCCAAATTCCAATTCTGCATTCCTTATATCTGTGTGACACCACGTCTCTGATATCCAAACAATATCCGCCTTTGATGTCTTGACCAGCACTTCAAATTTATCAAATTTATTTACTATACTCCTAGCATCAGTGTGCATGCAAGTATACATGCACCTGTTCCTACTCTTAGTTACTCTAACACAGCCGATGTATTTACTTGTTTTGTGACTCCCAGACGTTCCTGAAATCCCCAGCAAGTTTCTTTCAGGGCTGCTGCTTATTCTAATAGAAACAGTGTAAGAATCACTTCCACCTCTGCCTGCAGCTGCTGTTAGTATATTAGTCTACGAATCCTCTCAAGCTAGCAGTTTTCCGGCCTACCTAACATTGCCTACCTACCCTGATAGCATCTGCAAATATTCTTGCACCCTTTCTATTTAAGTGTATCCTATCCCTGTAGAAGCAGTCTCTCCTGTTAACAAGCACAAACTATGCTGAGAAAAATTCTACCCATGAGCCTTGCACAATCTCTCCAGGGCCAAATTGATTGACAAGGCTCTCATCATATACTCCCTCCTATTGTGTATGGGCAAGATTGCAGACACTTTCAAATTTAACCCTAACTCGCGACTTTTTTTTCAACATTGACTTGTGCTTGTTAAGTAAATCCACAGATCTCCTACACTTAATATCATTAGTGCCAACGTGTACAATGATATCCCTTTTGTGCCCTTACAACATCATCAACTTTTGCCCCTGGCAGACATACACTGGTACTGTTCCACCTATCCTTTTTGCGCAATATATTTCCCTTTTCCCTGACACTTGAGTCACTGACAATAGCTAGCTCCTGTGGGACCAGTGCATTCTGCCCTGAAGATTGCTGCTGTGTTGCCTGGTGCACAAGTGTGCTCTGGCATTGAAATGGGCTGCTGAGAGCTTGATGGGCCCCCATTTTAATTTGTTCAAGGGCATCTACCTGACTCTTCAAACTCTCATAGACGCCCAACAAAACGCTGAGTTTGCACCTAATTTCTTCACATTCTCTGCACCTAGCACACACACACACACACACACACACACACACACACACACACACACACACACACACACACACACACACACACACAAAGATATCTTCCGTGGCTAGATCGTGTCCTTCTAGAAAGGTCCACAAACATATCACATTTTGCACATTTTTTTTAGACTGTGATGTGTTGGAGAATGGCCCTCCCTTGGTTCTCCCCCGAACCATAGCACTTCTGCTACTTCATGCACGTTGCTTTACTGCTCTGGTCCAGGGCATGGTTTCTGTTTAAATATAAATTAATTAACAACAAAAATTAATAAGATTTATAATTTTAATTGATTAATTGACAATACTATACTAAGCTAACAGATTCCTAATACAATGCTATGTATTACGCTATCTAGTTTTACGTTATATCTTACGCTGTTAAGTTCAAGATATGTTACACTATTCCGTATCGATCTGATATACTACAACAGTGGTGGAAAGTTTTGAACAGTACAAGTTTTACCGATACAAAGTAATAACCTACAAAATCTCTATCTAAATTCAAAATAAACTAAGTATCGTAACTAGGAATATAAAGCCACTTCTAGAAAATAAATTAATATGCCAATTCAATAACACAGAGTACATAGATATATTGGGTGACTACATTTAAACTATCCCTATTTTGAACTGTTTTCCCCTATTAAGTTTCCTTCATTACACTACACTCTAGTGTAATGGAAGAAACAGCCAAATTTACCATTCATATTCTTCATTGGCATGTGAAGTGAATTACATGAAAAATAGAATTAACCAGAGGAAAATTGTGTTGTGAATAATATATATATACACCCAACACTTCATTAAAATCCATATCCAATGATCTGAAATGTGAATGCACAAATTAAATTAATGATTTTTGTTTATATGGAGGGAATCTGAATCTGCACAATAAAATGTTAAAAAATAAAATGTCAGATAATGAACTTGCTGAAGCATCTCAGTTTAGAGTTATGAACCTATGATTCCTTACTTGATTTCAGAATTCAGGGCTCTTCTTAGAAACCCAAATTTATCACAAAATCAGGGCAAGTTCTTACAAGTTGTGCTATTAAATAATGAGACTGCACACACACAGACACTACCCACCAAGTGTCACCTCTGAAACAAAGTAACAACAGTTGACCTCGAACCTTTTCCTAGTTGTCTGCCTAGTCACATTGAAACATACGTTCATTCGCTTTGCAGTGCGACAGGTTTTTGTTACGTTGTGATTTTGGAGTTTTTTGGAAAAATGACTGACTAAAGAATTGAACAGCGAATCAACCTAAATTTTTAACAAAACTAAAGCAAAACACCAACCAAAATTTATGAGTTGTTACATTGACATCAAAGTATGCCTGTTTGAACGGCGTAAAAGATTTTTAGAAGGAAGAGAGAGAGAGAGAGAGAGAATGTGGAAGACTACAAAAATCCAGGCCATCCAGTATCCATGAAAACGATCCACCATGAAGGAAATGGCATGTCTTGTCAGTTGCTCACATCTCACTCTGGTTAAAGTGTATGAAATGGCGCTGAACTTGTCAAACGACCCCCCCCACTGATAGAACTGTAAAGGATTATGCAAGGTGGGTGTTCGTGTTGAGCAAAGGATGCTGTGCATTGTACAGGTTCAGCAGCAGGTCACTGTGTGACAGTTGACATCACAATACTATGGGGAATGCAAGAACAATATCCCAAATGGCAATGTGCCGCACACTCAGGCATATTGGGTTCCACAGCAGAAAACCCAAGAAACAACCTCTCCTCACTGCTGAACATCGTCGACAGTGAATGCTGTGGTGTCGACAACACACTGGTTGGACACTGGAGGACTGGAAATGAATGTGCTGTGCAGATGAATCGAAATACCTGGTTCAACACGCTGCCCTCATGTGTGGCGCAAGCAACACAAGTCTATGGACCCATCGTGTACGATGCCCACTGTCCAGGCAGGCAGCGGTAGGTGCTTAATATAGGACACATTCTACTGGCAAGAACAAGGGCCCCCCTGGTGTGTATGGACCAACGTTTCACTGGTGAGGCTTACCAGCAGCTCTTACATGTCCACCAACAATGCAAGGTGCACGTGGTCTCTTAGGAGACCACGTGCACCCTGCCATGTTGCATTTTTTTCCAGACAGAAATGGGATCTTCCAAGACAATAATGCTCTGTATCATTGGGCACACACTGTGCACAAGTGGTTCGAGGAACACAGTAAAGATTGATTGGCCACCAAATTTGCCTGACCTCAATCCGATGTCCTGAGACATCTAGTGGAATCAATGAATAAGTGAATAGCGGCTCTTATCCATCAGAAATGTAGCCCAACGGTATTAGGTAAGTAGTCATAAATCAGTGATCACTCAGTACATATGTACAGTTTAGCAGATGCCATTTGTTGTTCCTATTATGTGTTATAATTTGTAAATTGTGTATTGTAATTAATTTGCAATGTTATATTGTAAATAATTTGTAATTTTGCTGCAATGTAATGCAAACCCCACTAGAACATTGTGGCAAGTGGAATTACTTCAGAATGATAACGTACTATGTTGCATGTCACAGATCATTTGGAAATAGCTATAGGATCATGAAGCCTTCGTTAGACTGCACAGTCAATACTTGTGAAATTTCGTGGAACGAACTCTGGAGAGGTATTTGCGGTTGTCCAGTCTGGGGCAGGTCGGACTGCTGAATACGATCAAGTCTGTGTGGTTCAGCTTCTCTGCACAACATTTTTGGTAACTCGTGCAGTCTGTGTCTCGACTCGATTTGCATTATTCTGAGGTCTTAATTCCTGGATTACTCCTGACTTCAAGAACCTGCTCCTTGATATGAGATTCCCCAAGTTGCCTGTCCATGTCACTTAAACATCGACCACTGTCTTTGGTGTTTTCTGCATTTTTCCTGCGCAATTGTATCTATTTCTTCTCTTCTTTAGGTTTCCCCCTTCTATAAGTTTCCTTTCCTCTATTTTTGCCTTGAGGGGGTTGTCTTCTAATATCCCTTCTATACATTCTAATTTTAGTTCAACACTATCTCAAACCCTGCTTTTCTTTACCAAGAGCTGGCCTTTGCTCTCATCCAGGCAAGAGCAGCCCAGCCAGTTGATTTCGCTACTAAAAGACCTTAGTTTATCCATTAGCAATATTGCAGGTGAATCATTAGAGGCCCGCTTTCAAAACCTTAGGGTAGCAGAAGGTAGTGTGAAATGAGTAGAGTGCCTCTTCATGAACAAGTAAATACATGGGCCGTGTTAGGGTAATTAAGATTAAGAACAGGTGCATGTATACTTGCAGGTACACCAATTCTAGAATTATGGTTAATATATTTGATTAATTTGAAGTGCTGAATAAAGCATAAAAGGCAGATATTGTTGGGATATCAGAGACATGGTGTCATACAGATATAAGCTGTGCAGAATTTGGGGAGTACAATGTATGCAAAAAGGATAGACAGGGTAGGAAGGATTATGCTGTTAGTTAAGAAACACATAAAATCTAATCAAGTGCATCCAGTTGACATGGGTGGACAGTGCAATGTTGAGTCAGTTTGGTGTGACACAAACACTGGGAAAGGGAAAATGAGAGTAGGAGTGTGTTATAGGCCTAATGATGCTGATCAGTACAATGAACAATTGTGCAGAGAAATAAAAAGAGTGGGCCAATAAATCAGAATGTCTTGTATTGGGGGATTTTAACTTTCTAAATATTTACTGAAACTTGTGGGTTAGTCACTCGCATGCTAACAAGACTTTTTGTGCATTTATTGAAGGATTGTTTTCTACAGCAACATGTTCAAGGGGCAACCAGAGTGAGTAATATGATCTGATTATCAACAGTGATGATTCATGCATTAGGAATATGCAGATAAAGGAACCACCAGGTGACAGTGATCAGTCTACTGATGTGGGATTTACTTAAAGATGTAATTACCATGAAGGTTAAATGGAAGGATTTTTGTTTTCATAAAGGTGACTACAGTGGTCTCAGACAGTTTTTAAATTCTATACAGTAGGGTCAACTGATGATGTTAAAAACAGCAAATTCTAAATGGGAAGCCTTCAAGGAATTAATCTTGGAAGCTACTAGGCTTTTCATACCAACTAAGAAATACTGTTCAAGATTTAGACCAAAATGGATATCAGATGAACTAATGAGGCTTGTGGCAGAGAAGAAAAATGCTTGAGATGCATATAAATTATCAGGTGCCACAGAAGCCTGTGGCAGATATAAGCTAGTCTGTAATCAAGTCACACAGGAGGTTAGGCAAGTGAAGACTGATTACGAGAAATCCTTGGCAAAGGATGCAAAGAAAAACAACAACAAAGACTTCTTTACTTATGTAAACTATAGGAGGAAGGAGATGAATGAGATTGGTCCATTTGATGTTGGTGGTTTGACTGTTGATGATCCTGCTCAGATAGCTGGCAAACTGTATGAGTATTTTGCATCTACATTCACACATGAGAAATTCTGTAACAAAGGGGAGGACAGAAGTTTACTAAACTCTAACAAGGAGCTAAATGATTTTGTAATAACAGAGAGCAAAGTGGAGGAGAAATTGTTGAAGTTTAACATAAAAAAGGCACCTGGGGCAGATGAAATCTAGCCAGTTATATTGAAGGAGGCAGTGAGGGAAGTAAGCAAATCCTTAGCCATAATTATGAGAGCATTATAAGATTCAGAGGAGGTCCCCATGGATTGTAAATGTGCAAATGTATCCCCAATTCACAAATGGTGTTCTAAGTGTGACACAAATAATTATAGACCTGTTAGTTTAACTTCTGTTCCACAGAAAATAATGGAGTCACTGGTTAAAGTGATGTAGGATCACCTAGACAAGACTGCTATAATAGTTCTGACATAGCATGGGTTTGTTAAAGGGAAGTCTTGTCCGACCAATTTGATTGGTTACTACAATGTGGTCACAAAGGAACTGGATGCAAAAAATAATTTTGATATCATATACTTGGATTTCAGGAAAGCTTTTGATACTGTTGCACATGAAAGACTGCTGTACAAATTGGACCAGTATGGCATTAAGGGCAAGTTGCTGCAGTGGATAAAGGGATGGTTGAGTGGGAGATAGCAGAAAGTAGTAATAGACACTGCTCTTCTTGGACTAATGTTATTAGTGGAATCCTCAAGGTTTCGGTGCTCTGCCCATTGTTGTTTTGTATATTTATTAATGATATTGATGAAGGTATATCAGGCTTAATGTCCAAGTTTGCAGATGATGCAAAGGTTGGCAGGGTTGTTAATGATAGTAAAGGCAGTATGCTACGGCAACAGGATCTAGAAAAGTTAGGCAGATGGGCTGAGAAATGGCAACTGAAGTTTAATATTGACAATTGCAAAGTACTGCATATGGGTAGCAGTAACCCAAGAGAAACGTACCAACTGTGTGGTACTACACAATCAGGGAGGTGGAGAATGAAAAAGACCTGGGGTAATTCTGCAGTCAGATATGAAGTTCTCTGAGCAGTGCAGATGGGCTAGCCAGAGCAGGCCATGGAGTTTTGTCAATGACATATAGGAATTTTGCTAGCAGACACAAGTTAATTATACTTTTCTATAAGGCAATGGTCAGGCCACACCTGGAGTACTGTGTGCAGGTCTGGAGGCCTCATTTTAGGAACAATTTAGAGTTGCTACAAGTACAGAAAAGGGCAACAATATTGGTGAGAGGAACAAAGGGGTGATCTTACCAAGAGAGGCTTAAGTTCTGCAAATTGCAGCATCTGGAGACTAGGCACCTGCGAGGTGATCTGATTGACATGTATAAGGCCTTGAATGGTTTGAGCAGGCTCAATGCTGATGGGATACTTCGGCTTGCTCAGATTAAGAACCTGAGGTGGCATAGATCCAAATTGAAGAAAGGCAGTTGTAGAATAGATGTGCGGAAGTTTGCCTTTAGCCAACAGGCAGTTGATTGCTGGAACAGACTTCCATCTGTTTGGTGGAAGTTGGTAGCTTAAAAAATTTAAGGCTGAACTAGATAAACATTTGGAGTGACTGGATGGGTGAAATGTTTTTTTTTTTTTTTTTTGGCTGATGCTCAATAAGCTTGCTTTCTTGCATCATATGCCTTAACTAATGCTAGTGCTAATTCCCCAGAAGGGAACTAATCAGCAGCTCTCCTGATGACTGCTGTTGGATAGTTGCCAATCACACAACACAAACTCTATATAACATTTGTAACTGGCTTAGCAGTGTTGATTCTTCTTCACAGTGACATTTGATGGGTTTGTGGGAGCCCCTGGCACTTCCCATACAAGTAAAACTCCTGTATTCCTATGTTTTCTTCAGAGTAAAGGAAGTGCTACTCGCAATCATCGGTGTACCTAATAATTGAGTGTAATATTTACTGAATGGAAGTCATGCATTTTGATTCAATACCAGTTAGTGCTTTTATTTAGTTATTTTTCAAAAGTATATTCATTGTTTTACCATAAGTGGAGATTGTGACATCTGCTGCCAGCCAGATCTTTAACCCAATGCTGATGTTTGTGATTATTGTGTTGTATTCAATAGCAGCGATGATGGCATTAGGAAATTGAACTCTTATTTTTATGTTCAAGTTTGAGAAAATTTTGTGTCACTAAATAATGAACACTAACCGTTACTTACGTGATGGGTGCGACCACTCTATTTGGAGGCGGTGCTATTGGTGGCGGATAACGGCATACAATTGTTTTAGTTTCATCCTCTTCCAGTTCCAGAGCCCTATGGAATCTAATAGTAACATTATTCATGAACTCCCTAGGAGAAACCTATTAAAAGAAAGCAAAAAAAAACGAGATTAGAAATGTATCTTTTGATAGAAAAATAGATCTTCTTTGCCTATAAGAGCCATACACTTATGTACATGGGGGGGGGGGGAAAGCATAAGGTTGCGAGTTTCTCAGTTACTTCATATGTGGTTCAAGCTGATAATGCAAGCCAAAGGCAGCAGTTGTGGTTCTGAACAGTAAACTTAATGTAACTATTATCCAATTTAGTACAGTTGAAAGGGTATGTATTCATGTTACAACACAAACTATTTCATTTTACTTAGGGTCCTTATATTAGCCCCCTAATAATGACAAAGAACTATCATTGAATTATATGGAAAATATGCAGACTTGTTGCAACAGACTTAATTTTTCCTGTCTTTATATTTTGTATGCCCATCCTTTATTTTTCCTACTACAAATGAATCCTTATTTATTTAATTACTTCCCTTTTTCAATGCCCACTTATTAAGGATTTATACAGAACCTTATTCTCTTATATTGTTCTAATACTAATGAAAACCAGGTATTTTGAGCAATTATTAATTCATGCTGATAAATGAGGAAAATACAGTTAGGAAAATTCCGTTGTAACTGAAGCCCACTGTTGTCAACTATTTCTTAAAATAGTAACGCCACCCTCCAAAGTTAAAAATTGGGGGAGGGGGAGCAGTGAAATCTAATCTGTTCCATAAAGCAGCAGGAGTTCTTATGGCAAGATATGAAATTACTTACACTGGTGTAATCAGAGATAGATATCTGAACTTCTTCATATCAGTGATCCACTATGCAAATGTTCCTACTTCTTACAAGTACTGTATAGCACCCTTTCCAGTCCCAAAATGCGACGTGGGGGGGGCAACAAAAGGTGTAGAGTAATGTATAAGGGATGATGCAATTACCCCATACCCTCTGACCATCATGTGTTATGTAAGTGATCCGGATCTGAACAGTCAAATGAAAAGCCAAGATTCCCCTAATTGTGGGAGAATTTTCCGAGATATAAAAAGGCAGACCCCCTTTAAGGTTGGAGGAGTTGGCTGGAAATAAGAGCCATTCAACAGAGGGAAGAGGAGAATTGGAGAAAGGCTACAGGCCAGGAGACAGAAAAGCAAGGCGAAGCTGAGAAGTGAGTTTGGAAGAAGTTATGACATCCGCAGAGAAAATCAGCAAGAAAGCGATCGCACCCACATAGAAAACTTGGTAAGTTAAAATACCTGCTGCAAGATTCTGATAGAATGATTGGAAGAGAAAATTAATTCGCGTTAACTCTTGGAAAGAATAATGTTTTAACACAGGATAATGATTTCTTTCTGGAATAACGCATTTATTTGTTATATTCCTTCAAAATGCTATGATGTTTAATATCTCCTAATGCTCTAATAAAGAGTATAATAGAGTTTCTCTATTCTCATGCATTGAGTTAAAATAACAAGAAAGTAACACATTTATTTATGTGCCTTCAGATCGTTATAATGTTTAATATCTCCTAATGCTCTAATAAAGAGTATAATAGAGTTTCTCTAGTCTCATGTGCTGAGTTAAAATAACAAGAATGGTAACACAGTTATTTGCTCTATTCAAATGTAGTTCATGTTTAACTTCACTGTATTTTACCACTGTATAAGGTGAAAATTCAATGTACCACTGTTGTTTAATTTCATTAATAAATGTTTTGTTTGAAATGATAGGCTCTCTCTCTGCTAATTTTCGTCTACACTAGGGAATAATACAGGAATAGAAGCCAGGTAACCTTGGAAGGTTTTAGCAGCATCGAAAATTATATTATTGAGAATCTTCGATGAAAATTCGCAATGGTACCTAAAACGCCATAACTACACTGATGGATAAAAATATTAGGAAAACCAAAAGTACCATGATACTGAAGAATATGACGAACACCTAAAGTATCATCCATGGTCACTAGCCTCACACGTGGGCACACATAGATGGTGCACTTGACCCCAGTACTGTAATAACTGGTGCACTGCTCTCCTTCCTTCCTCCCCAACACCATAATAGACTGTTTCAGGTAATTCAAATATAATTTTCTGTATGGATGCAAATGCCAAGTTATATTTATGGAATAGTGCTACTCTGGCCACTGGGTGTGTTTTTTTTGAAGACTTTATCATTACTAATGACTTTTGTGCTGTTAACAGTTGTGGTCAACTTACCACATTTGATAACACATGTGGAACTTCAAACGTTGATGTTACTATAGTTTCTAAGAGTTTGGTTAAGAGAATTTTTAACTGGTATGTAGATCATAGTTGTACTTGTAGTCACATCTGGTGAGTATGGGCCTGGCACACCCAGGGTCCTGAGCTAGATATCATTCTTCTCTTTCTTGGTGATTCCCTTCTACTTCTCTCTCTCTCTCAGGGTAATTCAGAAATTTTTTTTATCAGCTGGTACATCATAAGCCTTAGGCTTCCTTGCACCATATGGCTGATAATAATAATATTAAATAATAGATAATACAGTATTAAATAATATTAAATAAGTCATTATTATTTGTTTACTGCAGATGATTTAAGGATGGCTGCTTCACAAATAAATATTAATAAGTGCCCAGGATCTGATATGGTCGAAAATTGTGTGGTTCTTAAACTTGGTAAAACTGTTCCCAGTTGTGATGTTAAATATGTACAACAAATTTTATATTGACTTAGTTTTTCCTGGCTTCTGGAAGCTAGCCCTGGTTGAAATTATTGAGGAAATGCTGTAAAAAGTTTAGTGACCCTCGTAAATACCAGCCAATCTCTTTGTTGGCAAATCTAGGAAAGCTTTATGAGATGCTGATATTATCTAGATTAAATCATCTATTTGGAGAATTAAACTTCAGGTTTATAAGCCAATATCATTTCACAAACTTTCTGCAGTCGATGCCATTGGAGATCTGACTTCTCATATACACAATTCATACTTATAAGTATGAATTGGCGATATGTGTAGACTTTGAAGGAGGCTTTGATAGTGTCTGGTTCTCAAGTATTTTATATCCACTTAGATTACTAAAGTGTCCTAGATTATTATACCGTACAGTGTTTAGTTATTTAAATGGGAGACAGATATTATTGAATTCTCAGCACAAGGTGTTTATGAAAGCAATGTCCAGAGGCTGCCCACAGGTGTTCTGGAACCTGGTACTGCACCAATGTTAGCATTAGAACATGAGTTTTGCCACAAAGTGGCATTTTAGAAGAAAAGGAAGAAAATTTAATTAAGATTTTAGAAGAAAGAGCTGAGGCAATTTTGTGTGGTTTGGTCACGGGTTAGCTGACATAGACTGAAAGTATCCCCTTCGATGACATTAATGATGGTATTTAAAGGGAAACCGGATCCGGTTGACTATCAAAAGTTTTACTACATGATAAACAGATACCAAAGGTATCACAGATTAAGCATCTAGGAATTATTTTAGATAACAGATTACTGTTTATGCCACATCTGGTTTTTATAAGTGAAAAGATTAAGAATTTCACAGCCGCTGTAATACGTATTACTCGAACAGATTGGGGACCGAAAATGGGAGTGTTACAGTTATATTATAAGGTGGTATTTCTGCCCATTGTCTCCTATAGATTTATTGTTTGGTATAAGAGGATGGATAATAAAAAATTTAGGAATAAATTACACTCTATTCAAAGATCAATGTTGTTACCGATTAGTAGTCTGTAAAACTGTTTCTACAAATGCACCGCAAATTATTGCAGGACAGATTCCTTTAGACTTGTAAGTATATATATTTATAGATCTTGTTGGTATTCTTTAAGAAAGGGATTGAATTATTCATATACGAATATATTAAATGAAATCGAAGATCAAACTAAGGTTACCAAGACTGATGTTATGAAGAAAGTTGCCACGATGTGACAAGCACGCTAAGATGCTAGTGAAACGGGCTGTATTACACATTTATTTATTTATTCCTAATGTTAATTTGTTTTATAATAGTGAAAAGATGAAAAGAATAGTTTGTTTTATCCGAGTATGCAACTGTTACATTTTGACCATGCATGAGTTATTAAATGACAAGCTGTTTAAATTTGGCCTTGTGAGGAGTCCTAATTGTTGTGATGCTGGGGAAACCTGGCATCATATTTTGTATGAGTGTAGTATTTACTCAGATTATAGAAGCCAACTGTTATTGGTGATGCCTGAATTAAGACTAAGTTGTGGACATATATGTAGATAATAAGTCATACTATAATGCTCTCCAGGAATTTAGTTATCAAGTCTAAATTAAGACTTGATAACTAAATAAAGCATGCAAGCATAAGAGAAAATGCTTGCATGCTTTATTTTTGTTGGAGTAGATTACTCTCTGTGCAGTTGTATTTACTTCTGTTACCACTTTTGAATCGAGGTGCAGTTTTTTACCCCTTCTCTGTAACTTGCAAGAGTGGTTTTTTTTTTTTTTTTTTGCTGGCATTGGTAAAAGATTACCGGTGTGGAACATATTACACTCCTGATTTATGGGTTGAAATGTTTTTTTTTATTATAATTTTGTATTTTTTAATTATTTATTTTATTTTTTATTTATCTTATTTTATTTATTTATTATTTTTTAAATTTAATTTTATCATTATTATTATTTATTTTAATTTTAATATTATATATATATATATATATTTTTTTTTTTTTTTTTTTTTTTTTTTTGCTGACTCCCAGGTTTGGGCAGCTTGGGAGTGGGATTGCTGGCAACCAGTGGTTGCCAGCAATCCCACTCTCACTTCCACCATGTATATGTAAAGGGTGACTCCTAGAACGTCAGTTCAACTCTGCTTTGTATCTCTGTGATGAATAGTACAGTACCATTATAAAAGGGCCAGAAATGTGATTGGTGTAAGTTTGTGTGTGTTGTGCCGTGCGGCTTTGCTACCCAGAAGCATCAATCACCTGGAGAGATGATTCTGGGTACTCATCCATACCACAGGAAGGTGGGCCAGTCCATGTAAAGCACATACTGTCTCAAAAGAGACTCTGACCCACCTGGTGTTGCCAGAAGGTAGGCCAGGATCCTCTGGGGACCCATTCCAGAGGAAAGGGAAAAAAACCACCCATGGTGGTGTGCTGCATATGGAAAAGAATTTTTTTAAAAAATGAAATAATAAATGAAGTAGAAGAAAATGAAATAAAATATGTATAATAAAAATAAGATAAAAAAATAAACAAAATAAAAAAATTAAAAGAAGGTAGTGTGATGCTGCTGAAAAAAATAATTAAAAGAAGGAAGGTAGTGGTGCCGCTAAAAAATGAAAAATAAAATAAATGAAAGTAGTAGTATAAAAAAAAAAAAAAGCAGTGATGCTGATTAAAAAAAAAAAAAAAACAATTTTGTCTGTGGGCAAGAGGCTGCCCAACCTTGAGGATTTTTATTTTTTTAGCAGCACCACTACCTTCTTTTAATTATTTTATATTTTATTACACTTCTTGAGAATTTGAATTTACATATTTAACAATTATTAAAGGAGATCTAACCAGTTATGCATCAACAGGGCCGTTCAGAGATGTCAACACTTAACAACTTCACAGAAATCACTTTGAGTGAAAGCCTGAAGGATCAGATATGACTCCAAGCTTCGAAGCAGAGATGACTCCTGTCCTGGTTGAAAATTAGCATGCATGAAGAGGAAGTCTGAGATCATCATACAGGGAGCAATGAAACAAGGTGTGATCCCAACTTTCTGATGATCCACACGAACAGAGGTCTATTTGTGATAAATTGAACCTAAAAAGACTGATTCATTGATCCATGTCCTGTTAACAGGTAAGATGTGAATATATCCATGCAGAACCACAATCGTTTATCTAGGAGAAATGAAACTTGTGGTATAAATTTTCTCGTTGCACCAACAGGAGCTGTATCCCATCAAGACTGCCAGACACTTCCACCAGTGGGTAGAGAATAAAGGTGTATATTGCACAGACTGTTTCGTTGATGCAGGTCAACTAAGCAGTCTGTGCAATATGCAGCCTGGTGCCCATATAAGGGCTGTTGTCTGACGGCAGAGTAACCTGATGTTACAACATTAACGCACACATTTAATACACCCAGGCCAACGTCAAGGGATTAGTGTGCCTACAGAATGCACAGGTGGAGATGGATGCGAATCCTGGTGCCACCCATGACAAAATACATGCAAAAAAAAAAAAAAAACCATGAAGAACTCCCTAGGACAGGGATCAGCAACCTTTTAGAGTTAGAATTTTTGATCTAATTATAAAAAGAAAGAATCCGAAGAGCCGCATTTCAGCTCAAGCGGGGGGGGGGGGGGGTTAAGAAATGGAATAGAATGGGAAGGTGTTTTATTAAATATATATATATATATTTTTTTTAAATATTATTTATTAATAATATTTCTAATTAATGACTTTTGCTGCTGAACTTCTTGAGAGAGTCTCTCAGCATCAAGGAAGTATGCCATAATTTTCATCTTTAAGCATGCTGAGGCATTTGCATTGTTCAGACGGTTTCTTAATTTATTTTTAATATAGTTCATGTTTAAAAATATTTGCTCACAGAAATTTGTCAAACCAAAAACAGCGAAGTCCAAATGCAAATATTTTCAAATTTATATGTGTGTCCAGTAAGCTACACCACACATTGAACACAATGGTGCCAAGACTAAAATGCTTTAAAACTGAAATTGAGCATTGCATTTCAGTTTTAAAGCATTTTAGTCTTACACTCCACATATCCTTGATTTTTAAGTCCTTTAACTTGATTTCAAACTTTGCTTCATGTGGGCTAAAAGGTTGAGCAGCAGTTACATGCTCAAAGAGCCACAGGTTGCCAACCCCAGCCCTAGGAGAACCCTATTAAAAGAAAGAAAAAAACCCCACTAATTTAATTATTATTATTATCAGCTATATGGTGCAAGGAAGCCTGAGGCTTGTGCTGCACCGGTCAAAAAAAAAAAAAAAAAAAAAAATCCGAGTTACCCTGAGAGTGAGAAGTAGAAAGGAATCATCAAGAAACAGAATAATGATGATATTCAACTCAGGACTCTGGGTGTGCCAAGCCCATACCAGATGGTAAGCCCCTTTTTTAAGTATCAGAAACATTGATTAGAGATTCCAAAATTTTAAATAAACACCAGGATATGTCATGTTTATTTTATCAATCTTAAAAGTTGCATTCAAAGTGCCCACTATCCACTCCACAACACTTAATAAATGAAACAAGAAAAATATGAGTTGTACTAGTAAGCTAATGGAAAGATATATAAACCAAAGAATCCTTTGTACTTAGAAAAGTTGTCAGTTAAGTCAGTATGTGCACCAAGGTTTTCAAAGCCTAATAATGCCAGTTCTCGCATAACAACCGAAGTAGCATTGATAGATTCATCGGTGAGAATACATCGCATAAAGCATCCGTTAGTTTTTCTATTGCATCTAGCTCTGTTTTTTATACATTATCTATTTGAATGCTAATTATTCACAATAGGTAATGCCCAGTTGCCAGGGTAGGGTAACCAGATTAAAAAATATATAAAAAAACGGGGTATGCCCAGTGGCGGATTACCCATTAAGGCAATGAGGCATGAGTCTAGGGGCCCCAGGCTTTGGGGCCCCAAGCCAAGACATTTTCCTATAGTGTTCTAAAATAGATTAATGTTTTCAGTAAACAGCATAAAAATCTTGATTAATTTAAGCAAAAAATTCAAAGGTACAAAATTTCATTTATTTGCAACCTAACTTTTATTTATTTTTATTCCTTTTTTTATTATTATTATTTTTTGGGGGCCACCAAATATAATTTGCCTAGGGGCCCCATCTATCCTTAATCCGCCACTGGATATGCCTGCTGGGCCAGCAATACGGCAAGTGATATTGAATAGTGAGCATGCAAATTGCAAGCACGTGATTTGCTTAAGTAATGCCTATCACATGACGCTGTTTTGAGTTAAATAACTGTTGATAAACTCGTGCCTATTGAGAACAGATGATAAATCAGTAAGCATTTTATTATGATTATTATCTTTAAATACTTTTAACCTGAAACGTTCGTATAATACGTTTTACTTGTAAAAGATTACAGATAATTTGATTTAAGAATAAGAAATTTGTAAATATTTATTATCAGTGTCAGTTAACAATGTGAGTTGACCTTGTTAAACCTACTGTTTGTAAAAAAATTGATTTATATCTTTTATGAGAGTGTATACAATGTAAATAATTGTGTGACGATTACCCTCCAGGCTGAATGGCCGTGTAAGGGATGCAGACCATATTTATTGCTTCAATAAACTGATTTTAATAATAATAATATAAAAGATTATACAGAAGTGTATTAATCTCGTCGGTGTGAACGACGATTTCTATTGTACAGCCAACTTGACTAACATCCAATAAAATTGGAAATACGTAATTGCTACTGACGAAACGCACGTGTAAAGTCAAAATAGCCCTGTTTGGGTAAAAATGAGACTATTTGGCATCCGTTTCATTTTTGGCGGACAACACTGGAAAACGACGTGTCTGATTACCCTACTCTAGGATCCCAAAATTTCTGCAATTCCCGGACCAAAGCAATTACTGTAAGGAGCAAAGTTTTATATACATTTGCAGTACATGTATGTGTTTGTCGAGGTGCCCCCGTAGCCAGGTGGGCAGGACCAGCAGTGCGTAGCACGCTTCTTGATTAGGCCGGGGTTCGAGCCCGTAACCACCAAATACGGAGGATGTGGAAAGGTCAGGGAATGACCACTGCACATCCCCAGAGCAATATGGCCTTAGGGTGCTCACGCGTAGAATGCAGGTAACCGCTTACTTGAAACCAGCAGCAATACGCAACTAAAGCTTCTCACTGGGTATGAACACATAGAAAGCAGTGACCGGTGCAACTTCTCACTGGCGTAGGTTATACGGGCGCTACTGTATTGTGGAACGTTAATCCCTTTAGCTCCCGGGTAAAACCGCTACCGTAAAATTTTCGATTATCTCTTCCTGCAATTCAGTGGGTGTCCCGTAATTTTCAGGTGAAAACTTATTAAAAGATAAATAATTAGGAGATAAATAATTAGGGGAAAAGAGAGGGAGTGGGTTGTTTACTAATGCCCATTGCAGGACATTCGATTAAATATTCGTTGGAATGAGCGCTGAAATAATTGAAAGAGGAAGGGAATAATGTTGCTGCAGGGGAAGAATTAAAAATTTATCGAACGGGAAAAAAAAAAAACGCTGACGTTGCGAAGTGTTCAGAAGTTACTACACATAAATACGCGTTATGTATTAATAACAGTTGAGGAGAATGGAAAAAAAAAAAAAAACTGGAAAGATGAGAGGAGGTAGCATAGCTACAAATCGAAAAATCAATAGTTATATTCTCTTCCCTCCCTGTTGGTTTGATCATTATGTATAATTTCACAATTTTCGCTCTTCTGTCTTGCCATGTCATTTTTTATCATTATTCTCATTTAAGTTTATATCTCAAGCGTCATATAGAGGAAAATGCTTTTTGCTGCCTCTGATGTATGTTTTACCCTTTTTTATGTAAGATTCAGTTTCTAATTATTTCAATCATTTTTCAATTATAAGTATATATATATATATATTGAAATGAAATGTATATTTATTTTCTTGCCCAATTATCATCTTTTTCTCTGAAAAATTCCCTAAAATTCATAATTTGGTCATATAATCTAATATCATCTATTTTCGATTATACAGTCCACACAAAATATTTATAAAAAAAAACAAAAAAAAACAGCGTAATACAAATATTAACCCGGTTATATACTTCTGTACCTCATACCATATATATTTAATATAAAATAGATTTCATATATATATATATAAAAATATATGTATATATATATATAAATAAATAAATTTTCTGTTTATACTCCCGGACGACCGAACAGTTAGAGGAGTTTACAAGATACACAGAATACAAGAAACAGCATATTTCCTTCCAACATTTCTCCACAGCATTCCTGTTCAAATGTAGTTTTTCAGTTTTATCCCATACTGGTCGTCGAAGATAAACTTTGGAAATAAGAGCTTCAATGTCCATGTTGCAATGAATGTGTGGCGTCGACAACCAGTGAGCTTAAATAAAAATTCATTTAAGCAAGCAGGTGGGTCAGCACTAACCAATTCCAATACGTTTTTGCGGACCCCCACTGTCTCGCATGACTTGGTGGACAGGGGGATGAATCACATTTTCCATTATCAGATTAAATTTGGATGATTATCAGTGATTTTTAGGTATAGCTTAGTAATGTAAATCATACAACATACATTTTTCATATTAATTAATTTTAATTTAATGTTAACTGCAGAAGGAAAACCGAGATTAATTAGAAGGGAGGAAATATGAACCGATGGGTGTTATCAGTTACTGTCTTCATTTAAAATATAATGCATATTTTATGCACCGTGCAGGCTGCAATTTGTTGTACAAAGCAAAACAATAAGAAACTTTTTTAAAAAAGTTTCTTATTGTTTTCAATGATAATAAAATTTAATGTGATGTTTTACAATAAGTATAAATCTAGAAACTGAAGTAATGAAAAGTTCAATTTAGATATTCCAAAACTATTTCTTCGTTGTCATAACGATTATTTATTTAATTTTTTTTTCAAGATTGAAAACAATAAGGAACTGATGGGCATACCAAATGTCTGTACATTACAGTAGGCAAAATTTTGAATATCATAATTTATGTAACGAATTGGAAGTTTCTAAATATTTAGAACGAATAGAGAAACGCTGTTTCCATTTCGAATAATAAAAACACTGACTGACCGACTATTTCTACATACAGTATTTATTAGCACTTTACAAATAAATATAAGAAGAAAAGAAAGAACTGTTGTTACTTTGAGAAAATAAAAAAATAATGGTATTTTTTTTATTATTTAATATATTTTTTTTTATTTTGTTTTTTGTCAGCATTTCTCCATGGTATTTAATGCAGTTTGACACTTTTATCCCATATTGCACATTTAACATAAATCCATAAAAGTCAGTCTGAAATGAAAATTTCAGTATCCATGTTTAAAACTTTTGGATTACAAGTTTTCTCTACATTTCCGTGAATTCGTGCTTTCTACAGCAACAGCAGTTCTAAAAATTGCCTGAAAGCCAGATTAATATCAGAGGTGTGAACAACGCGTACCCAGTTGAGTGACATCTGTACTTCCCTGAGACCAGTAAGCTTTAATTGTTGAGGTAAGCTGGGGGATTAAAACAAGAAGCGATGCCGCTGTCCACACGCTCTTATTGTATGCACTCCCATTGACTTACATTGTTCATTTAGGCTGCTGTTTCCAAGTAAGCGGTCACCTGCGTTCTACGTGTGAGCACCCTTAGCTGCTAATGCTCCTAAAAACCAAACAACAATTTGTTTGTCTCCATGTACTCCAGACCCCACACACTACCCAACTCCTTCATTATAATTGCTCCTCTAATTCTGGGATTATTCCAAAAGCATGTTCCTAAATATATATGATTCTGCGATAAACGGAACAATTTTCATATACCATACCCCCCCCACCCCACCCCACAAAGATTGTCATGTTTTCTTATTCTGTTACTGTATTTCTACCCTATTTCTACAAAATTTTCTTATTCTATTATTTCTACAACAGATACTGACCTTAAAAGACCAGTCTCTCACTTCATTAATAAGCATCTGCCAATATGTTTTTAGCCCAAAGTCGATTTTATGTGCTTGGTCATTGCTGTTTCCAGTATTCTAAGTTCAGAGAATATTTTCCGACGAGAGTTTTTCGGTGACCTGATGGCACATTAGCATGCCGTCCACTTCCTTTCCTGTGTTTTTATTGTTTTCTGTTTCGAATAATTCAAGTTCTCACCCTAGTATCGTCACTATGGGAAGAATATTCCTAAGAAATCTTTCAGTCATTTCTAATTTTCGCAGTTGTCTTTCCCGTATGCAGTCTTTCGTATATATACGCTTATTGCTATGCGTTCTTCAGCAGATTGCCACTTAAGATGTTTGGTAAACTGAGAAGTGAGAGAGTAGCACAAACAGGATTTAGAGAGGAGGCTCAAAATTCATCGGCATCATTTTCGGCTAACTTTATATTTAAAATTAAATCAATTACAAAATAATTAAAATAACACACACACACACAGAGCATTGTATTACTTAAGGATTTTTCATTTCCTGCACATTTTAGGGAGTTAAACTTATTCATGATCATGACGGGAATGAATTTAACTCCTTAAAAAAGTATGGAGTGGGTCATTGCCTTGACCCACTCCATAATTTTGTTTGTTCCATTTGAGTTAAAAAAAAGCTTCTTGTGGTCTAGAAAAAAGCAGATTTACCTGTCGTGTGCCACATCCTTTCAGGGGTATCCTTATTTCATAAGAACGGCTGCCATCCCCGAATATTTTGCATGGTGTTTGTCGCTCGTGGAAAGCATAAATGATTCCTTGGAACGGAGAAGTGAAATTGATCTTGACAATCATGTCTCCCGATTCACAAGAAAGAGAAGCTAAAAAAAAAAAAAGTCCTGATATTGAAGGTTACAGGGAAATATTCACAAGTGATATATAACAGTAACTGAAATCAGGTAAGCTTGCAGGTAATGTAAAATTAATCATTTATAGTAGATGTAACTGCGAACTCTTAGAAAACTTTTTATCTGTTTGAATTTTGACCTGAAAAAAACAGTTAAATCGAATATGCTACGAATCTCTGAAAAACAAACTTGCCTCATCTGTGTGTCACGCCATAACTTGAAGGCTACCTGAAAATTTTGAATATATGCTAAGGAAATCCTAGGAGTTGTGCACTTCGGTGTTTTCTTCTTATAGGTATGGAATTTTTTTAATTAAATTTTCTCGGTTCTCTTTGGCACTATTATTAATTGATATATTAATTAAAAAGAGGTGTTGATTAATTAAAAATCGTTGGATTAGTTGCTAATCGCTGCTGTTATAAACTCCATATAATAATTTGTGTTTATTTAATAATCTGTGTGAATTTATGAAACTAACAGAAGCCAAGCTTGGTATCCTCCAAAAGTACTCCCTGAATTTTTCGCAAACTTGTATCTTGTTCATTTCTGAAATTTGTCATTCTAAGCGAGGGGTGTCCAACCTTTTCCTGGGACTGGCATAAGACTGTTCATATCTCGTACATTGTAACTAAAGGCGGATATTAAATTTGATGGCATGTGCTAATTGGAGGAATGAATAGACAATATGCGCATATTATATATAGAAGGGTTTCCAGAAGCTATCGGAATCAACACTCCTCACCCACCAGCTGATCCGCGTCTGAAACCATCAAACATTTTTGCCAATTACGTAAAGGAATATTGAGATAAGCGCTTATAACAAAAGAAACAAAATTAACAAATTTGTTTTTTTTTTCTTAAAAAACAAATGTTTTCCTTACAGCATGTCTCGAGAAGCTCACCTACTTTCCTGCGCTGAATTAACGCTAAAAAACAGTAAATATCCGGTAAATAAGTTTACCATTACGCTGAAGCCTGAATATATGGTCATAATATCTGGCAATAACAGTGATAGCTAAACTACGTGTCAGTACTTTCCAATTTTATTTTTCCTCAAGTCCACACTATGCCAAAAATAATTCGGCATTCTACCCAGAAATTTGAAATTATAATTTGCAAATAATAATATGATCTTTATTTGTAAGGTGCAAAGATACACGTAGGTACCTAAACTTTACAATACCCTTCACGGCACAGCCAGGCTTCTTGGATTTTCAAAAAAATATATTTGCTTCTTTGTGAACGATTTGTCAAGCTTTTTCAAATTTCTTTAAAATCGTACCAATGGAAATTCGTCAATTTTTATTATTTTTTCCATACATATCACATAGGCCAGTGGTTCCCAAACTACTGAGATCTACGGACCCCTTCAAAAATCCAAAAAAGTTCACGGATCCCTATACACATAACATATGTAAATACAGTATATGGTTGACCACCGTTTTGCAGACCCAGAGCCGGAACAAGGTATTTCCGTGCCCCTGGCAGAATGGCTTTTCGGCGCTCTCTTATTAAGGAAAGATATATTTCTTCTTCTGTTTGGCGTCCTGGGCAAGGGCCCTGCCATAATCCGGCACTGCGCGAACCCCCTGCAACTGGTATACATACCCCCAGGGGTTCGCGGACCCTAGTTTGGGGAACGCTGACATAAGGCTATCCATATCCCGTACATTGTAACTAAAGGCGGATATTAAGTTTGATGGCATGTGCTAATTGGAGGAATGAATAGACAATATGCGCATATTATATATACACAGTATATATATCAGGAATTATTACTATTTGTTAACGTGCCTGAAATGTAACCACTTGTCTTTCGTTGATGATAAATAATCGTTTTTAACGAGTTTAGAAAAAGCTGCCCACAGCTCAATCTACAAATATGAAGAAATAAAGGAGTAAATTTTTTACGTATTACTTGAGAATTTATTTCAATCAATCAGTTTTCAGCATATGTAGTGAAAAAAATGAGTGAGAACAATATGATTCAAAATGTGACGATACCCTTTGCGTTATATCCCAAACGAATAATGACGCAAAGGGCATCACCAAATTTCAGCATCATGTGGCAGAACGCAGTCTTTGTAAAACTCTATTCTATGTGGTTTAGGTTCATTTCTGGTTTTCCAAATCAATTGTCTAATTTTTTTTTTTCCCCACATTGGAAAGCGTGCGATTAACAAGAGATGCGAGATCATGGCCTGTGTGCCGCGGGTTGGCCACCTCCCGCAGTAGCATAGGAACTCCTTGACATTGAAGCAGGTACCAAGGACGCCACTGAAAAGCCACATCAGTTCCATGCCAAGCTATTTTGACACCCGAGGCTAGTTGACGAAATGGTGCCCCTAGATGACGTCACATCAGGATGAGAGCAGGGGGGGTGAAAATTAATTTTCGCCAAATCCGTGTTTTCAGAAGGCGATTCAAGCCTGCATGCATCCTTAAATCTTAGTACATACATACTGCATAGCAGCATAGATCTATTTGCCATCCAACTTTGACGGGACAAATTAGGTGACCGCTTCATCAGCGCATGCTCGAATGTATAGCAGTTCGCAATTCACGCATATGTACGTTTTACGATACTGAATAAGTTAAAAGTTATAAATAGTGTTTTCGTGATTGCTATACAAACAGGTAATTGTGAATATTGTGATTTATAATTTAAATAAAACAACAAAAGCCCCATTAATTTTAGACATACCACCATCGTAATCCATTCGTTATATGGAAAATTTTCTTCGTTCCACGGAAACTATTTTAAATGTAATTACCAAGGGGATTTCAAAAAATTCGCTATAAAGAAGTTTGTTAAATAGAGATCCAACTGTACTTATTATTAATTATGATTTGACCAATTATCGAAAAAAGGCACATAGCCACGAATTTGCCAAGGGTGCCAAAAACCTAGCTATGCCTCTGTTCCCCCCCCCCCTCATCCTAAGCCTAATTTCTATCTGTAAATATCTGAAACATCCTGATTTTTAAAGGCTGTCGTGATATATTCTACCATGCAATATTTTGCGCGAACTTTCCATGGCTGCCGCTAGAGGCGCTCTCCCTGATAGCCACTGAGCACACCCGTGTGAACATGCCAGTATTTGTGGGCTAGCGTCGCTTGAAGAGTTTTTTTTTTTTTTTTTTAGCTGCGTGGCACTGGCGATCGTTTTGAAGCACGTATCATGTCGGACATACAGATTGAACAGCAATATGTTTCTTATAAATAAAAAATAAAAAAAAATTCTGTTTATACTCCGGGACGACCAAACGGTCAGAGGAGTTCACAAGACAGAATACAAGAAACAGAACCGTATTTAGCAGTCTCACGAGCTTGAATCCCGGTCACTCAAGGCTCGTGTACTTATGCACCCGCGTGCCTAACCACTAGGCTACGGCGGCCTATTGTGTCAGACGGGGCTTAAATGCATCGGAAACAGTTAAAGAGATTAATGAAGTGTATGGTAAGGACGGCTGAGTTAGTTGGTCTCGGGCTAGATAGTAAGATTTTCATCCCCCAGAAACAGGTTTTTTCTTCCAGCAAAACAGGCAAATCGACAGGCAAAAAACACACGTAATTTACAGACAAAATAAATATATGGGTAGATGTAATCATTTACGGTGTAATCAAATTATGATATTACGGTTACCCGTAATATCATAATTTGATTTTTTTTTTTTTTTTTTTTTTTGTCTTGGTAGGACGGCCATATTCCGATGGTTTTCTCCATCAACATAATGCCAGCCCCGTACGGCTAATATTGTGCAAGCAATGATCATTGCCATAGGTGCCGATATTCTGTCACATCCCCCTTATTCACTGAACTTGGCCACATGTGATTTCTTCCTGAGTCCACGTCTGAAGAAAGCTCTGAAAGGCAAGCGTTTCGCGTCCGACACGATGATGCTCACAGAGCCACAACGGAAGCATTTCGCAGTCTTTCGAAAAATGGCTTGCAAGAAGCATTTAAGTGAGTACGACGGTGGCGAAAGTGTGTAAAGTTCAAGGGAGAGTATTTTGAGAATGAGAAATCCACCGAAGATTCAGGACAATTAAGATAAGATAAGGTCAGCGAATTAAATGATCACGCCTCGTATAATGTTACTTCCTTTCGCATAAGGTTAGACTGGATCGTTTAGAAAGCTCACCAAGGAACCTATGGCCTTAATATACAAATTGCATGGATTCTGTGGTCTATTTGCTTGTTTGTGTAGAAAAATCCGTTTCTGTGCGAAAAAGCTATACAACCTTCACCACGTGAACTTGTTTATTATGTCTGAGACAATAAAGAGTTCTTCCACTCCGTGGGGGGGGAGTCCATAAAAGTTCCTTCTGATGAGTGTAATTTCTTCAATCATTCTGATCTCTTAACAGATCTGAAATACCTCTTTTGTTCAACAAGAATAAAACGAGGCCTTTAGCATGTGCGCGGAAGACCAGCGGCTGTAGCCACTGTACTAACTACGATTACCCCATATAGTGTATGCATTTTCACGTAGAATGGAGTAGCTCCAAAGTTTGCTTTCGGAACTATTATGCATTTCATGGCCACTTGTTTGGGAACACAGATAAAATAATGATTGTGGTGACTGCTGACCAATCGCAACTCATTTTTTCAGCTCGTATATCCTCCATGGTTCAATAAATATTGTGTAGCTAGAATTGATAAAATAGTGTAGTGTGATTTAGAAAGAAAGCGACATCAAAACTGAATCAACATACCTCTTGTTCTGCTGGTCACAATTTCATTTCCAGAATCATTTGTTTGACTTTGTCTCAGAACGCTTTCTTCCGTATTCAGAGCAGCTCCAATAAACAGCAGACCCTACATTGCGTAACAAATTATGAGTGGTATTCTTTTAAATGATTTTGAAGATTGTATATTTCTCTTATGATGACAAATGAGTATCAGTTGGATAACAGCTCTACCAGACTGCAATATTATCTGGTAGTTCAGCATAAAATTCCTATGATTAAATAGCACTGAAAAGCTAAGAATATATCAACATACAGTTAACGACATAACAATATCGAAATTAGTGGTTTATGTAACAGAAAGGTGTATTCAAAAATAGGTTAACAATTTCTAGAAAAATAATGATAAATAAAAAGGATAAAATTGACCTTTATTTTCTGGAGGAGAAATAAAAATGGATAAAAAGGTAAAGGGTAAAATACAAATTATTAGGTCTTTAAATTAATTATGCTGATAAATTTGAGAGTTACCTCAATAACCAAATAGATCTTCTTTTTCAAACTTCTGGGATAAAATGAATTAGAATAAATCAAAATTTACATTTAATTTTAAATCCCCGAGTATAAGCAAATTATAAAAATACCTCAATGTGCTCATACTTCCCGTACGTGAACAGCGGAAAGCAGCTCAAAGCAGCGGAAAACAAGTCAACATCAACCAGTCCCAGACGCTAGATAACCCACGCATTCAAGAAGACTGAACACATTTTGTCAAAATTAAAATCAAAACTCCGTATAAAATCGTGTAATATCTTCTAAAATCTAAACTCCTTCCGAAGGAGTTACACGATTACACAGAATATTACACGATTTTATACGGAGTTTTGATTTTAATTTTGACAAAATGTGTTCAGTCTTCTTGAATGCGTGGGTTATCTAGCGTCTGGGACTGGTTGATGTTGACTTGTTTTCCGGTGCTTTGAGGGTTCACGTACGGGAAGTATGAGCACATTGAGGTATTTTTATAATTTGCTTATACTTGGAGATTTAAAATTAAATGTAAATTTTGATTTATTCTAATTCATTTTATCCCAGAAGTTGGAAAAGATCTCCTATTTGGATATTTAGGTAGCTCTCAAATTTATTAGCACAGTTTATAAAAGGAGATAAATTGAAATTTCTCTCTTAGATACTTTACAATTTTAAATAAATTATTTACAAAATATACACAAAAAATTAATAGCAATCAACACAACCGCCCTAGAATACAAATTATAAGCTGGCAGAGTCAACCATTTGTATATACCAAAACAAAGCCTAGATTTTCATCTTTGCAATGTAGACTATCGGTCCTTAGGTACAGTCAACAGTCACTTTTAAGTTTCCCACGTAAGAGCTTATACTATCGACAAAATTAACAGAACAAAATGTTTTTCGTGAATATTTGATATAATAGGTATCCTGGCATGAAAATTCTGAGTATTCAATAGAAATCCATCTACCACCTTACAGAGCTGCACATTCCCACTTTTTTTGGCTTGCTCAGTGGGATGGCCACATCTCCAGTACTCAGGATGGCAAGTCATCATCGTTTAGTTCAGGGGTGGGCAACCTAAATGGCGAGCCAAATAAAATGTCCGTGAGGTACACGGGCGAATTTTTGTTTTAGTTTTCCACTAGGGTTATTAAAATGGCGTATAATGAAAAAATTGTCACATAACAACGTACATATAATTAATTTTATTAATAAAAACGAAATACAAATTATAGATAAAAATACAATTACAGTAACAAAATACAAATACAATTCCAGTAACAAAAATTGCAATATTTTAATTTTGAGAGATTTGATACTGTTTATTTTTATCAGTGAATCCATATCTGGATCGATGTTTGTAGTAGCAATGCGCAGAGTATTTTACGTTAGAAATTCCATTAATTCAAAAATATATATAATGAACAGCAGGCCGTTTATTATATATACATGTGTATTTTGAAAATGACCGGGGGCCGGAGGTTGCCAACCTCTGGTTTAGATGATTCTTTGATATGGCGTGCCGTTGGACGACTTGAAGCCTGGCAGTCACAGGCGAAGGTGGCACTTTGGCTTAGTGTGTCATGCAGTGTCGTCTCAGCATAATGAAAGCAACCTGTCTGCGCGGGTAGCACACAGTGGTATCGTCACTGTCCTTTCCACCCGGGTGGAAAAGGCCCAGGTTCGAATCCTGTCGATGACGCGTGGAACTTTTATGGGCTTTTTTCATTCCGTGGCCCGGAAAAACTGGAGTTTTTCGTCCAGAAAAGCAGGCAAATCGACCAGAGAATATATGTAATTTACAGACACAATACATATGCATAGATAAAATAACTTTCAGGGTTGACCCTAATAAATATATTTTTTTTATTATTATTGGAGGAAATGGATAGGTGAAACTTGTAGCCGAGTGGTCAGGCATTAGGTGCATAAGTACACGTGCCTTGAGTAACCGCGGTTCAAGCCCGTGTTCACTAAATACGGTGATGTTTGTTGCATTCTCTGTCTTGTGAACTGCTCTGACCGTGTGGTCCTCTCGAAGTATAAACAGAATTTATGTATTTATTTATACTATAAAGCGTTTAGGGCGTAAGCCTCAAGGTTAAGAAAAGTCTAGACTATGCATAAGTATATTGCGAAAGCTTCATCATTGAGTGTAACATCATCATAGTGCGAAAGCATCATCGTTAAGAGTAACACTAGTCTTCTCAGGTGAAGCGTTACTTATTCGAAGTAGTGCAATATCATGGCAACTCGTTGTGAAGGTATTCACAATATGAGATATAACCTAAAACGATGCCGTTTTGCTAAAATTCTGTTCATTCAGATTTGACTATGTATTATTGATTCTTTCGCACCATACTTATACATGTATTTATTTATTTATTTAAATGGGAAATGTGTTTTTTTTTTTTTTGTGCCAATGCTGTATAATCTTGATGAATTTGGACAGTTATTGTCCAAATTCAAACTCCCATAAACAACTTTTATTCTTCTCAGTTATCCCTTCAACTACTGTTTTCTGGAAAACCTTCCTCCACATGTTGTCCTGAAAACTACAATCTACAGAAATTCGAGTTTAATGCCAACAAGTGTCTTCGTCTTCCCAGGCTTCAACCCATGCCCGGTACTAATACTATTCAATGAGTTGGCTTTACATTAGTAACACTCTCCTGTGTAGGAATGGACTGGTCTGACGCTGATGAAGGCTCAAAGTCGGGACCGACTGATATAAGATCGTACTTCGCACTGGTAGTCACGTAGCCAGGTGGGAAGGAGCAGCAGTGCGCAGCACACGCTTCTTGATTAGACCGGGGTTCGAGCCCGTCACCACCAAATCCGGAGGATGTGCGGAAAGGTCAAGGAATGACCACCGCATATCCCGGAGCAATATGGCCTTAGTTGCAAATGCTCCTAAAAATCAACCAAACAAACAAACAAACAAACTGGTAATCACGGCTTCGAGATATTTTCGACTTCGAAAGTGGAATGATTGCATGCGCATGTGCTAGTATCTGGACAACATCCAACATGGTTAAAAGCTTCCGTTCTGTGGTGTCATGAGTCTACCATGACTGGCTCAACGGCGGTCGAAAAACCCAAAGATTACACGTGAGCAGGGCCGCTGAAAGTGGGTATGCGAGGTTGGCGTCGCCTATGGGCGACCGTTCTTTGGCTGCCAATTTTTTTTTTTTTTTCTGATACTGCTTCCTGATTGGTTAACGTTCATCAGTATTCAACATTTAGGGCGACAAATTTCATTTTGCATACTAGCAGCACATAGGGTCGCAGCGCTACTGCACGTGTAATCGACGCCGTGGTAAGCGTCTTGTGTCTCGTCTAGTAGCACAGTAGCGATACAGCAGGCTATCCAGTGCAACGTAGGAGCTCTCGTGGGTAGCACAGTTGGTAGGATCGCCGTCCTCCAACATCGAAAGCCCGGGTTTCGGGAAGAAAAAACCATACTACCTTCGCCTGAGGCCGACTAATTCAGCCACGGTGTGAAAAATACCCATAAAAAAAATTCCTCCCGTCATCAATGGAAATCGAACTCGGGTCTTTTCCACCCGGTGTTGGGAGGACGGCGATCCTACCAACTGTGCTACCCATGAGGGTTCCTACGTTGTACTGGATAGCCTGGTGTGGTGTGTGGTAGGATCGCCGTCCTCCCAACACCGGGTGGAAAAGACCTGAGTTTGATTTCCATTGATGACGGGAGAAATTTTTATGGGTCTTTTTCACAATGTGGCTGAGTTAGTCGGCTTCAGGTGAAGGTAGTATGATGGTTTTTTCTTCCCGAAACTCGGGCTTTTCGTCCAGCAAAACAGAAAATCGAACACATGCAATTTACAGACAATATACACGGAGCAATATGGTCTTAGTCGCTGATGCTTAGTTGTAAAACCCTACTACAACAACAACAACGTAGGAACAGCAAGATCAATCCACGTAGAACAGCAGCAATTCACGTGGACTATAGTGTCCCATGTCTTTCGGCACCAGGTGTTCCACTCATCTCTGCAATCCTCATGGACTAAAACTAAACTAAACTAAACTATTGTATTAAGCTCGCCCATTAAGTCACTTCAACTACCCATGTGTATTGTGTCTGTAAATTGCGTGTTTTCTCTGATCGATTTGCCTGCTTTGCTGGATGCTAAACCTCAGTTTTTCCGGAGGGGGAACCTTGCTATCTATGCCTGAGAGCGACTAACTCAGCCATGGAGTGAAAAAGCCTATAAAAGTTCCTCGCGTCATCTACGGGATTCGAACCCGGGCCTTTCCACATGGCGTAGGAAGGACGGTGACAATACCACTCATGCAGACAATCCTCATGGACTATGGGCCGGACATTAGCTCTATAAACTGTGGCAATCGACAGCCATCATGGGCACCCAAGCTCACTGCAAGACACAAGAAACTGCGCCTTAGCACTTCAACACCAACACTGGACCACCGACAAGGGAATTCTGTCTCCTGGTAGTATGGAGATAACTGACATCCATTTCAAATGCTGAGGGGAGGAGAGGGGAGGGGGTCCTTAATCAACGAATGCTACAAGCCTATATTCATATGTATTACTCTATTATTATGCACTTTTGTATTACATAAAAATGTCACAAAGTATCAAGCCTTAAATCGCCGCGAAAATATGACACTAGACAAAAATCAATGACACCGTTGGCTTCAATTGACAAAATACATGTAAGAAATAGTGTCAATCAGCTATCCGGACCCGCAGCTATTCTAAGAGTATTACTGTATTATTATACACACACATAATAGCGAGTACGTTCTATCTTTAGTCTTCAGAACAGCTTGGACTCATTGCGATATGGCCTTAACGAAGTATAAAAAACATGCCACAGGGATGGATGCTGATCCATTTTGACTCAATTACTTCCCACAGTTGTTGTAAATTGGATGGAACCAGTTAAGTCAGATACGAAGATTAGTGCGTTCTGAAATGCCTCCTTTGTTTACTGTTGTTGTACTGGGTTGTTATTTGACTGTAGCCTTTCTTTTACGCTGTACAAGTTTTATCAGCGTCCGTTGGCCTCTCACAGCAACCAACTTTTTCATCCACCGGATCGCCATTAGTTGGATGTTATTTAGTTAGATTAATCTCGATACACCCAAGACAGTCAGTCGTACGGAAACACCCGAGCAGGGTTGTAGTTTTCGAAATATTCCTACGGGCGCACCAGACGTAGACTACTATGCCATGCCATGTTCAAAGTCGCATAAATCTTTCGTCTTTCCCATTTTCACACTCAATTGCACACATAAAGTATCCCTATATCTGCCCACCCGCTTTATATATCGCGAAAACATGATGTTGTCACTGAAGAAGCGTGCTATTTCATGAAGACGGCAGGTGTCCCTAATAGGCCTGAAGTAGCCGAGTGGTCGGGATTTGTCCATCTTTTTTATTGTCATTAGCATCGTATGATGATCTCGATTTGTTTCGTATATGAAAGAAATCAAGACAAAAAGCTCAATTATGTTTCATACAGTGAAAATTTCTTTAAAAATATAAAATGTGGGTTCAGTTGTCCCTTCCTATTGATATATTATAAGCAGTATGAAAAGTATAGCGAAAATACTTGCCAGAAAAAACGAAGCAGCACTTGTCATGGTCCACCTGTTAGAACAGAAAACGCAATTGTTAAATAATCGCTTTTTTCTCATAACAGAAATAAAAAAAAAAAAAAAATCTAAATCAGCAAAAACATATATGTAAATCAAACCCAATGGGACAATAATCAAATCTATCATAAATTAAACTGTGGAACACAAAATGGCAGAGTATATACTTCGATTTAAATACACTAACCTATCCAAAGTATACGAGCATCCTCCCCATCCCGGTATAAACATCAGTGTCTCCCTCCAACTTAAAATGTATTTCATTTTTGAGCTAGCAGAAATGTAGCCGGGCGAGAACCCATCATTCACGCCTTGGCACTGCTCTGCGTGTGACAGACTCATGTTTCAACCTCAAAGTTACTCGTAGCCGATGTAGTTAAGATGGGAATCGGAGAATAATGTACCACCTGAAATTGTGTGACAATAATACAGTATATGCAAATATTTTCATTTCATAATATACCGCGAATGATGTATACACCGAAAGAACTAACAGAGAATTAGAAGGGAAATGGCAGTTGAATGTCACATGAAGAAACTGATTGTGTGTGCTATTGCTCAGGAATTAACCAATCCGAAGTCGACAATTGACAAACTGCTGAAGAAAAGGAAATCCAGAGGTGACACTTAACCCAAGAAACGACTAAGCGGGCTCAAAAAATGCGAAATGGGATGATCTGTGGGATTTCTATTTCTCTTTTCCATGGTCAGATTACTGTTTTAAATCTTTCGATGCCAATGTTTGCTCAGATCGAGTCAGTGGAATTATTTTTATAGGGATGAAATTCTTTATTTCAGTTCCCTCTAAAATGTCCTTTATCTAACGTTTAGTTTTTCAACAAATGTGCTAAGCGGTGCTGTAGTCGTAAAATTAGCAGAAGGTATACCTATTAATGTTACTAAAAGCAGAGAGAGAGAGAGAGAGTACACTATGCATATTAATCGAATTCCAGAGGGTATATGGCGTATATCCTTGTGTGTGTGTGGGTGTGTTCTTATCAGTTTATTAATCAAACACCCCTGTACAGAAGTTATCTAGGAGTGTAGCTCATATATACATCGAACATAACTTATTAGATAGGAACACATATAGTGCATAAAATAAAATATCGGAAAATATATAAATAAATAAGAATAACTACAGTCATTTTTCACCTGAATTGAATGACATAGTCATTCTGCTGAACGGAATATTGTCAGTCCTATGTCTTTTGAAGACGCTATAAAGCATTCATTACAGTTTTTATGAGTTCATGGGCTTTTGAAGTATTTTGCTATGAACAAAACTCATCTTTCTCGAAATGCATTCGTCATTACATAAATAAATAAATAAATAAATTTTCTGTTTATGCTCCGGGACGACCAAACGGTCATGTGTAGTTTAGTGTACAGATTCGCTCTGCAATGAGCTTCCTGTAGTGTTCTGTCATGGCAGTACCTGTCCGGGTCTATTTTGAAATCTCTAAAGAGCTCCAGAGTATTGGCAGGAAACAGCCGCCTTAATCTGTCAGAGTGATAGCGAGCGCTATGGAGGTAGTGGAGCCGGGCTCTTGGGCGGGGCCTGACCACAAGCTTTTCAATTTGAGGGGCATCTAAACTCCCAGTCAGAAGTTGTACCAGCGTGCCGATGTTACGTAGGGTGACCATCTGAATTTTAAGTTTGAATACAGTATGGATTTTGAAATTGTGAAGGGTTTCTCAGCAATCCTATTTAGTCACCGGAGCAGCCAGTATTCTAGGCTGAGAAATTTCCTAATATAAGTATTTGGAGCAGAGGACCAAATTGTCGAAGCATATAGGGACATAGGAACGATACATCTTTGGATATATTGGGTCACTAGTTGCTAGTTTCGAATCCCAGTTATCTCCTGTCATACAGCCCATATGGCAGCAAGAATTTTTGATCTGGTGTTTTGAAAATGCCTTTGGAAGGTTAGGCTCTCGTCCCACGTCACTCCTAGGTCGGTGTATGAGCTGACATCTTCACCTTTGCTTCATTAATAGATAACTCTATTTGATTTTTTATCTTCTTGTTAGTTATTGTCAGTTGTGCTGACTTGTCAGGGTTTAGTCATGGACCGATTTTATCTAAGTATAAATGCAGTTCGTGAAGCTTGGCATTGGCGTGTATATTGACGTCGGACACAAAAGCTCTTTGTTAGAGACAACGAAATTCTTTATATCATCAGCATAAGAAATAAAATTACGGTTCTGAGCTAGAAAGAGTTCCAGAGCGGCAGCGAGCAACAAAGCTAATAAGACACTTTCCTGAGGTATTCCCCAAGTGAGGGTGTATCTGCATATTTACTTACTTATATATACGCCATATATATTAAAAATAATAAAACTATAAGTATTGCCTAAAAATCAAATGCTAATAAATTTATTTTTTAGTTTTCAGTAAACACATCACAAATATTGCTTCCTCTGTACCGAAAAAAAAAAAAAAAAAAAAACACTGGGTTTCCTTTTTCGCTCTCTACCTTACTTTTCTTCAAAACAGCCACTTAGTCTGTGCAAATCTCAAATCCACCTTACTTTTTTTTTATTTCGATGTCGTAGCTGAGATCCTTGTTTCATACTTCTGTCTCAATAAAGTGTTTTAGTAATATAGTTACTTTCAAAAATATTTATGAAATTATAAGAAATAAATGTAACACACTTTTCTCCTCCAATGTAACTCTTTATTCAAAGTTATACATTTATCAGGCAGTTGAGCAATGGTGTGTATTGAAGTAAATTATGGAAATGAAGCACATGAACCATTAAATATAGAGTGAAATGATTTAAGACAAAGTAGTGAGTGATATTTGAAGAGCAGCTCGAAATGCACATTTTGCGTTTTTCACTCGATGAACTTGTATTTATTTTGGCGTGTGTATTGCATTCATATCACTCTTGCAATGCTAAGACACGTTCATTAATAAATACCCAAACAGGCCTGTACCACACACACACACACGCACTGAGTGTTCCCTTTATTAGGTATGCCATCCTTTTCGTGAAATGTTCCTCCAGTAACAGCGTTACGTGTTCGCATCGTGCCATATAAAGCAGGTGGATAGATACGTAGGGATGCTATATTCGTGCAATTCAGTGGCTGCTCGACAAAATCAACAGAACACGTAGAAAACGTGGTGTAACTCGTGCAGTTTGCGATGAAGTGGGACAAAATTTGGTATGGTGGTGTACTATAGAATAACGATGAAATTAGGAGACAGCGAGAAACTTCGGACAGGTATAAGGGACATTTATAGGGGGTTGTATAAGAATTATCAAAAAGGTCACATTACAGAAGTCGATACAAGATGCTCGAAAATATGGTCACATGACGTCAATACGGCGTATGATCCCCTCCAACGACTAAACAGTCCTAAAAACTACGAACCACGCTCGACATAAGGGTGTCTATAAAGATTCTGTGACAACAAATCCCATTCTTCCATTAACGCTGAACTTAGCTCACCAAGTGAGTGAGGAGTTGGCTGTCAGTTGCAATGCGACATCAAAGGGCGTCCCACACATGTTTGATCTGATTTAAGTCTGATGATAGCGCTGGCCACGGCAGTCGTTGGATATCTTCAGTTTCAAGATATTTCTCCACCACTTGAGCTCTATGTGCAGTGGTGTTGTAGTGCATGAAAAGAAAATCTGGGCCAACCGCATTCATAAAGTCGCACATAGGGTTCGATTGTCTGTTCTCGGTACCTCTGCGAAGTTAAGGTACCCTATCAAAAACATGGAGGGGTACACGGCCATTGATCATTATCCGTCACACGCGAAATCACCACCTCCACCATGTGTCCCTTTTTCTGATGTTCGAGGGATGGTAACACATTCCTCATTGTCTCCAGATGAATAACGTCTAGAATCTGATTTTAGGCTAAAACGGGACTCGTTATAGATCAGAACTATACCCTATTTGTTGTACTCCAAGTCGCATGTTTATGGCACCTATTCTGACATGCTCTGCGATGGTTTGTGGTTAATGGGATGGACATGTGTTTATGTAAGAGGCAGCTCCTAGAACGTCAGTTCAATTCCGCCTCGTATCTCTAGGAAGAACAGTATCACTAAAAATAGACCAGATATGTGAATGACGTAGGTTTGTGTGTATTTAATGGGATACAAACCATTGGCTTCCTTGTGTAGAGTCCACTTGAACTGAGCCTTCTTAACATAGTCCGGTTGGAAATGTTTTCACCTGTGGCCGCGGCAACCTCAAAAGACAGTTGATGACAGGACATCGTAAGGTTCCGTCTAAGTCAACGTAGACGGAACTAGAGAATTTATCTGTTCTCAATGTAGCTCCGTTGACGTAGCCTCGGGCGACCCTCGCCAGCTCTTCTTGTAATGGTTTCTGTCCTCGGAAACTGCTTCTATAGTGCCGAGACCACACGGCGTGACACATTAAGCCAATGTGCCACCCCTGCCCCCTGCCAGACATCTTAGAAAATTATCTAAACAATGATGACTTGCCATTCTGAGTACTGGAGATGTGGCTGTCCCACTGAGCAAGCCAAAAAACGGAAATGAAGTTATGTGGTCGCAACCCATGTTTTTATAAGCATGAATAATTTGATAATGTGCGGTTCTGTAAGATGATAGATCGATTTCTAATGAATACTCGGAATTTGCATGGGAGGATGCCTATTACATCAGGTATTTGCCTTTGGCGACACTATTCACAATAAAATATTCATGAAGAACATTTTGTTCTGTTAATTTTGTCGAGCAGTGTATTTTAAACGACTTTGAATATGGCATAGTAGTCGACACAAGACTCACTGATTTGGAATCTGCAAACCCTGATGAGTTTGTCACTTAGGACTGTGTATCAGGTGCATCAAGATTGGTCCAATAGCTAAGTAACATTCAGCTAACTCTGATCCTGTAGTCGGAAACGATGAAGAAGCCAACGGAGGGTGACAAGCAAGACGTGCAGGATAACATAAATGTTAGTCATTCACGTAAAAACCCAGTACAACAGTGGTAAAAAAACCAAAAAAAAAACCTGTCATATTAGGGCCATCATGAACGATTTACTCGTGTATTCTGCCCATAAATTGCATGTGCTCTGTGGTAGATTTGTCTGTTTTTCTGAAGGAAAAGCCCGAGTTCCGAAGGGAAGCCTTGCTATTCACGCCTGCGACCGAAGCCTCAGCCATGAAGTGAAAAGAGACAATAAAAAGCTCCTTGTGTCATTGACGTTCGAACTTGGACCTTTTCCCAGCCGACGTTGGGGAGGACGTGAACAGTGATTTTAACTACAAGCAAAGACGTAAAACAGTCGCAACCAAGCAGACATTTCAGAACACGTAATTCGTCGTACCTTGTTTCCAGGGGGGGGGGGGGGTTATCTGATCCTCCACTGTCATTGGACAGTGGAGAATCAGATAAACATTGCCTGAGCTGACGAATTTCGGTTTCTGCTGTTTCACCTGATGGGAGGACTAGAATATGGCGAAACTATCTTGAATCTATGGATCCATTTTACTAAGTGTCAACAGTATAGATTGGTAGTGGAGATGTAATGATGTGGGGAGTGTTTTCGTGGTGCACACTGGGCTCCTTGATACCAATGGGAAAACATTTTGATACCATAGGTTATCTGCAAAATCCGCTCTTCCATCTGGATAATGAGCCATGTCACAGGACCAGACTGATTCCATGAACATGAGAATGAATTTCGGCCTACTGCGGTAGCCTCTCCAGTCTCCATATCTTAATCTAATTGAGCACTTGTGGGACGAGGCCGAACAAGCTCTTCGAGGTAGCGATCTGCAACCATCCAATTTGCAACAACTAAGAGGCAATTGAGTCAACGTTGGGTTCATGCCACTTTGGACGCATCTTTGGGTTCATGCCACGACGATCTACTGTTCAGAGGGCTAAGTTGGGAGGACATTTAATCGCTATTTAGGCAATAGGCAGATACCTATACAGTAGCCACTCGTGCATATGTTTACACACTTCTTCACTGCTTTGTTCGTTGCTTTCTCTTCTGTATAATCATCTGTAATTAGCTATAGGGAAAATTACGTGCAATTTTACACGCAAAAATATTAAACGAGACGGTGACATCTGAGGTATACCAGGATGATATTCAACAGTATATCTGTACGCATGAAGCGGATGAATGATACTGCTTATTCGAGCAGAACGGTGTGTGTGTGTGTGCGCGTACACAGTCAGGTGTGTGTGTGTGTGCGCGTACACAGTCAGGTGTGTGTGTGTGTGCGCGTACACAGTCAGGTGTGTGTGTTTCTGCTCCAGTCGTAGAAACACACACACAGGGTTATATTTTAATTGTATAACCTTTTTCTTTATTTCTTAACCCGATTTCACTGAAATCGGATTAAGAACCAGCAAATCATAAACTATTTCACCATCGTTAAATTTAATATTAAAACAAATTTCATATTTTAAATCAACATTCTCATTTATATAAAAAAGCTTATCTTAACATGCAATTATTTTCAAAAAGTGAAATTTTAGGCTACATACCATCATCTCTCGTTACGATTAATGGAAGTCAACTGAAGAAGATACTGTAAAAAAAAAAAAAAAATAATAATAATAATAATAAAAATATATATATATATTAGATAACTTTTAAAGAGCAACAGCCATTAAATAATTATAATCTTAATCAAATTAACCGTCTTAATAAAATTAAAAATATTGGTTTATATTTCAAGTAGTCATACAAGTAAAGTTACTTGAAAAAGTAGTCTACTTAGGGGCTATTTACAAATAACGTAATACGATATTTTAACTTTTGGATTCTCTAACCCCAATCCATAACACTTCGTAACAACAGCTCTGATCTTTCATTATCCCCTGTCGATTACTGCATTAAAAAATACTCCAAGTCACTTTATTTCTAATGAGAAGAAAAGACAACACTACATTAATGATCCCCTCCCCCCATCTTATTTAATTTTTGAATGACCCCCTTTAGGTGCGTTTACACCTAGGATAGGGTTCTGGACAAATCGGTCAAGATGTTCACATGTTATAAACAGGGTGACTGCGTCTTCAATTAATACGCAGGTAACTTCAAGTGCTGCCAGCGATTTTGACATTTGCTACCGGTCTTCGGTGGAGTGGCCCATAAAGATATAAAAAACAATATTTTGGAATTCAAAAATTATTATTATTATTATTATTATTATTATTAGCCATATGGTGCAAGGAAGCCTGGGGCTTATGCTGCACCAGCCAAAAAAAAAATTTCCCTATTGCCCTGAGAGAGAGAGAGAGAGAGAGAGAGAGAGAGAGAGAGAGAGAGAGAGAGAGAGAGAGAGAGAGAGAGAGAGAGAGAGAGAGAGAGAGAGAGAGAGAGAAGTAGAAAGGAATCACAAAGAAAGGAAAGAATGATGATATCCAGCTCAGGACCCTGGGTGTGCCAAGCCCATACTCACCACATGTGAGCCCCTGGGGTCAAGGGTGTCAAGATTACTAAGGATTTCTAAGAAGTACAAACTAAAGTTTATAATGATATATGAACCAACGTCGAGCCACAATGATGAAGAGGTTGAAGAAATGTACACCGAAATTACTAACAGAAGATATATATTGCGAACGATGTTACCGTCCTGAAAAAGATAAATGTTGGAAGTGATCACAGAATAAGATACAAATTGATATAGATGTAAGAAAATAAAAGAAAAAACTGACTCGAGTAAATAATACGAAGGTCTTTGACAGAAGAGGAGAAAAAGCAGTATGTACTGGAACTTGAACAAGTGCGAGCTTCTTCAGACATTTCAGGACCAAGATATCGACGAAGAATACAACTTTCTGAAAGTGATAAAGCCTGAGATATAGGTAAAAAGAAATCCAAAGAAAAAAAAAATTAGTCAAGAAACACTTTTCATGAAGAACCAAAGACGACAAATGAAGAGCAAAATAAACACCGACAAAGACAAAACTGAGTATACCGAGTTGTGCAAAGCCATTAGAAAGTGACTCAGAGAAGACATAAGCATATATAACATAAGAAAAATAGAACAAGCATTAATGGAAAACAAAGGACTTAAATCAGTAGTCATAGGCAGTAATACAGAAAGACGAATGATACTGAATCTGAAGAATACTGATGGTGCACTTATAAATAGCAGAGAAGGAATAATTCAAATAGCAGAAGACTACTATAAAGTATTATATAAGGAGCAAGGGAATGATGCCAGCAATAGGGAAGAAGAATCACAAATTTGCCTCACATACGACTTACCCGATATTTCCTGCTGAGATAGAGCATGCATTGAAGAAGATTAAGAATTAGAAAGCCTCGGGTGAAGATGAAGTTGTTAAAATTGGGAGGAAATGACATGACACAGAAATTGGCAAGACTCTTCACAAAATACATTAGGAAAGGCGTGATCCTAAGGAGTGAAATAAAGCAATCATAATTTTGCTGCATAAGAAAGGAGACAAATCAGAAATTGGAAATTATAGATCAATTAACTTGTTGTCCCACATCTACAAGTTGTTCACAAGGAGCATCATTAACAGATTAGAACGAAAACTTGATGAGAATCGACCAAAAAAGCAAGCTGGGGTATATAGTTGAGAATCCTTATGGCATGATTCTCAACTATGGACCACCTTTACGTAATATCACAGCTAATGGAGAAAGCAAATGAATATAAAACACCATTATGCCCGGCATTTGTGGATTATGAAAAGGCATTTGACTCCATGCAGTATAAGGCAATGTTTCGGGGACTGGAAAGACAAGGCATAGATAACCAATACATTATGATTTTGAAGAAAATATATGAGAATGCTACATCCTTCATTAGACCAGACAAAGACAGTAGCAAATTTAAAATTGAGAAAGGAGTTCGACAAGGAGACACAATATCTCCGAAGGTGGAAGTTGTTTACTGCTGCTCTTGAGGGAGCTTTCAGAAGATTCGACTGATTGCAAAAAGGAGTCAATGTGAATGAAGAGTACCTAAACCATTTACGATTTGCAGATGACATTGTGGTCATAAGCTACGATCCCAAAGAATTAGAGGAAAATCTTAATCAGTTATGCACAGTTAGTAAGGATTTCGGACTAAAGATGAATATGGCTAAAACAAAAGTAATGATGAACAAGTATGCCAGAGAAAGGGATATAATGACTGAAGGAGCAGTAATTGGAAAGGTGGAGTCATATACTTATCTGGGACAAGTCATTAGCTGTAATAATGATAAATGGATGGAAGTCAAGAGAAGAATAAAGTTTGGATGGATAGCATTCAGGAAATATAGTCACATACTGAGGAACGATATCCCAATTTGTCTTAACCCTAAAATAATGAACCAATGTATACTCCCCACCATGATTTATGGAAGTGAAACTTGGGCACTCACCAAAAGAATGGAAGAGAAGCTGAAAACTACAGAGCAAAAAAAAAAAAAAATAAGAAGAAGAACAGAACGAATTATATTAAGAATCAGACCGTTGGATAAGAAGAGAAACAGATGGACTAGACAGCAAACACAAGTAAAGGACATTCTTATCAAAACTAAAGAACTGAAATGGACTTGGGCAGGACACATAGCTCGAAGATATGATTACCGATGGACTAAGAAAATAACAGAATGGTATCCAAGAGAAGCTAAAAGAAAATCTGGAAGACAACGAAGGAGATTGACTGATGAAATTCAAGAGTTCGTGGGTAATAAATGGATGGCCATTCCACGAGGCCTTCATCCTGCAGTGGATTGAAAATGGGCAATGATGATGATGATGATGACCCGCCTTCTTGGCTGACCCTGTAAATGCTAGCGTTTTGCAGTAGTGAATACAAATATGAATACAGAATGCAAATTCAGTATCCCCGGCGAAATTCTGGAACGTTCCCACCCCCCTTGCTTTTTAATCACATAGTGAATCATCGGGCCTCCTCCACAACGGTGGCTAACCTAGCGGTGGAGTAGTTTCCTGGTTTTAAAAAAGAAAACCTCTCCGCACTCGCTAAGCTGCTAACCCGCCAGATCGATGCCCCATTGATGAATGATATTATTTCACCCCCAAAAGCAAGAAATAGATACCACCAGAGCCAGAACCCCCCCCCCCCCTCCACTTAGGATGAAGCTCACTAACCTGGACTCCTTAAAAGGAATGTTTCCATGTAACATCAACCAACATTTCAAAATCCTCTCCATAGACCCAAATAAGTTCAAAGACAATAAAACATACAGAAGCCAAATTATGGACCAAATCACTAGAACTACCCTAAAAACTGTGTTTAATTTATGTCCATAAATTTATTGTATGTAAATAATTTAATGCAATAATATAATGTAAAATCTAAGTAAATAGTCATGGCAGTTACTGAAGAACTGATATGTAGTCAACCTTTATAGAGATTTCTATATCAATTTAAGATCAATTAATTCTATATTAAATTAAGATTGAGATTTAATATTGAAGTGAATCGTTACTTGCTATTTAGTAAATATAATTATCTAATTAATACCATTATTTTTAAATACTTCGAAAATTTGTATGAATTGTATACGTACTGTATTTTTCAAATTTTTGGAAAATACTCCGCCCTCCTAGCCTACTGGCCGTAGATGGAATGAACCTTTTGTGAATAAACAGATAATAATAATAATATTATTATTATTATTTCTCCCTGATTGGAGGATCCCAGTCCTTGACGGGTACTACTACCAAGTACTCAGGGTGGTTGTAATGTCTGGTATTACTGTTGGTTGAGGAACTCTCTGACTATCCTACAAGTGTTCAGGATTGCGACTTTCCGGAGTTCCTTGTAGGTGTTCTCTGGGAGACCTATTGCTGCTAGGCTGCTATGTAGAGTCTTTGGCACCATACCGGTGGTTGACACTATGATCGAGATGGTCGTTACTTCTTGCATGTCCCACATCTCCTTAACCTCGTGTCTCGGGTTCGTGTACTTCCTAATTTTTTCCTCGTGTTTTTTCTGGTGTTTTAACACCGCTATATCAATCAGGTAGGTAGCCTTTTCCATCTTGTCCACAAGGGTTATGTCCGGTCTGTTGTGCGGGATGGTCTTATCCGTTATTATGGCGTGGTCCCAGTACAGCTTGTGGGTTGGGGTCTCTAGTACTGCCTGTGGTTTGAACTTGTTGTATGGTACACTTTCTTTGGTCAACTGGTATTATTATTATTATTATTAACAGCGAATAACTAACAAAATATGAATAATAGACAGCACAGCGCATACAACCATCTAAAAGAAAACAAATGACAGGAAACAGAATGCAGTGAACAGTACAGAAGTACAATACAAATTGCACTGTACAGAAGTGTATGCCACAGCTTTTTCAGTTCTCAGCTTATTTTTGAAGATGTTCAAAGAAAATCAAGTTTTCATATATATTTTTTAACTCATACAGAAAATTTATTTATTTCGACATACTGTACTTATCAGACTCAGCGCTGATTGATTTTTATTATTACCGGTCCATTGAATCAAACAGGAAACTGTCACTGCCGAAAAACGTTAGGATTATTATTAAATTAATCCTGTATGTATTTTATGCATTTTAAGATCGAGAGACTTGTACAACAATAGTTTGTAAAGTTATCACTATATATATATATATATATATATTTTTTTTTTTTTTATCACAGTGAACGTTTCAATATTATATGTGATATTCATATGAGGGAATTGTGAAATTCAGCTTACAGAATGAATAATTTTTCACCCTCCTCAAGAATTATATAGCTTTACATGCAAAACGTTTTTTACATTAGAAGTTTGAACCAAGTCTGGCTTCCTTTCATCGACTTCCAAAGTGCATTTACGCATGGTTGAAGACAAAAATAGATTTTTATGACTCGTACATCGGTTCTGTTTACAGTATAGTACTTGATTCGGAATAGTGCTCATTAGTCACTTGTGAAGTGACGTAAATATTATTTAATAGAGTTCGTAAGTTTTCGAAATCGACAGAAAGGGAGACCTTGTGATTGTTTTTCATTCCTTTTTTTTTTTTTTTTTTTTTATCTTCGTTATTTTGAAAGAAATTCACTCTAAAAACAGCCAATGCTGTTTCGCTCCATCGAAACCTGTAGTACACTTGTACAGGATAATCAGAAACCGAGATTTTACTATTTCATGAAGTGGCTGTTTGAAATGAAGGCGCAGCATAAACCCCCTCTTGGGAGGACAAGAAATATTAAGAATAAATGATTTTTTTTTATGATTTTATTTCAATGTCATAACTTTGAAATAAACTACAACGGGATATCAATGATCCGAACCAACTGGGGCTAATTATATTTGAATAATTTATTCACCATAATAAAAATGAGAGGTTCATTTTAAAAATAAGAAATCATTTTTATCAAAATAAATCTCTCAGCCATAACAAACTGCATACGGAAAGACTTCTCCATACTCAAAGTGTACGTTATTTTTAAAAATAACTGAACGAGAATATTAGCATTAGCATTAGTTGAGGAACATGATGCAAGAAAGCAAGCTTATAGAGCATCAGCCAAAAAAAAAAAAAAACCTTCCCATTTCACTCCAAATGTTTGTCTAGTTCATCCTTAAACTTATCAACTTCCACAACAACAGATGGAAGTTTGTTCCAGCAATCAACCACTCGCTGGCTAAAGGCAAACTTTCGCACATCTATTCTACAGCTGTCTTTCCTCAATTTGAATCTATGCCCCCTCAGGTTCTTAATCTGAGCAAGTGGAAGTATCCTATCAGCATTGGGCCTGCTCCAACCATTCAAGGCCTGCTCCAACCATTCAAGGCAGATCACCTCAAAGGTGCCTAGTCTCCAGATAGAAATAGGATTGTAAGATTTCTCACCCCATGAGAGCAAAAAAAAAAAAAAAAAATTGTACTATGCATATATTTCAAGCACACAGAATCTCAAACACCGGGTAACGATCATTCATAATATCTCTTCGTGTTCAATACTCGGCTACACGAAAGAGAAAAGTCATTTTACAAAAGAGTGTAGTATGTGGTGACTGCCATCTTATTTTATTTATTTATTTTTTTTTTTTATCGTTCTGGATGTTTTGGAAGAATTGGAAACACGAGTATATCACTGTTCGTCATGATTGCAAAGACTTTGAATTCGATAACATAAGATTAAGGTAATGAAAAAATATGTCGGCCTGGTCGTTTTTTTCGATTTAATCTTGTGAATTGTAGCTGAGCAAAGCTTGATACCATTACCGGTACCATAAGCGCTAAGCGCTGTTACTCATACAACTACTAAGAGCCGCGCAATATAACGTCTCTCGTTATTACATTGTGAAAGTATTTTTGTTATATCACGGGCATGAGTTTATCTTATAAAAACTGCTTTGTAACGCGAATTCCAGTGTATTGCTACTGTGAGAAATATTCGTATTTAGTGCTTTAGTTCTAACATCCTGTGTTTTTCCTCTTGCGAGTGGGAGCAGACTTTTACAACCGGAGTCGCCCAGTGATTCCATGTATCGTCAGTCAAAAAATGAACGCTTAGCCGTTAATCCATTCAGCATAACACACAAAGGACGCCAAGCCAAAATAGGTGTCCTTCAGTTCAAAAATACCACGTCCGCTGCAATACGTAACGCATGGGAATCAGCCATGCAGATCTGAAATAAGTCGCTCAAGTAATCTCGCACTCAAATCATATCTCCATAAAGTACACTACGATCCCTGTCACCATTACTAGCTGTCACAAGGCAGCGAAGGAATATGTATCATGTGAAAGCTCTTTAACACCCATAGTTACTGGCTGTAAATAAGAAATTCAAGCAAAGCCGTCCTTTTACGTATGCATCAAAAGCCGTCCTTTTGATGCACACGTAGCCTCGGTTTTCATCGACTGCGAAAACACTGCACCACAAGATGATCTCACTGATGCCTGTTCTCTGTAAACACTTCCTCGTTTATTTCACAAATATACGTGGTCTCATTTCCAATTTCAATGATGTCCATTTCCACTTACAGTCTGATCAAACTCACGTACTTTTTCTGGCAGAATCACAACTATTGGTTGAATCAGCCACTGCTCATCTCATTTAAATAAATTTTCTGTTTATACTCCGGGACGACCAAACAGTCAGAGGAGTTAACAATATAGACCGAATACAAGAAACAGCACCATATTCAGCAGTCACGGGCTTGAACCCCGGTCACTCAAGGCACGTGTACTTATGCACCTGCGCGCCTGACCACTAGGCTACGGTGGCTTGTCCGAATTATTCGCTGTACTTCCTTTCGCTTCAAAGATGGTACTTGTGCATATGTCTGCTCTGATATTCCCTGTCAGAGATTTAGTGGTCTGGAATCTCAGATTTTCAATCTTCTCTGGTTAAAATCTCTCTGCCACATTCTGTAAAATTTATCTATGGCCTCTATCGGTCTCCTAACTGCACTAATAATTTGGAAATCTTTGACTTCCTCTCTTTGAAACTTGACTTTTTCCATTCCAACTTTCCTAATTGTGAGATAATTTTCCTTGGTGGTTTTAATATTCACAACTCCAGCTGACTTCTAGTCACACAGACCCAGCTGGTCGAGATGCTGACGCTTTTGCAATTACTAATGACCTCGCACAGATTGTTCATTTACCTACCAGAATACTAGAGAATCCTGACCACGCAGACAACACGCTTGATCTTTTTCTCACAAATAACCCTTCTAAGTACACAGTCGAGGTGAGTGGTCCTCTAGGCATTTCAGATCACAACTTGGTGATGGTCTTTTCTCCAATGGAGCCTTTCTCTTGTGGCCATTCTCAACCTCGTGTTGTTTGGGAAATGGGATGATCTACGATTTTTAATTTCTTCTTTCCCTTGGATAAATTAGGGTTTCATATCTTTTGATGTCAGTGAAATTATTCTTGTAGGGATGAAATCCTTTATTCCACACACCACCTTAAAATCTCGTCTTTTATCCAAACCTTGGTTTTCCAATAAATGCGCTGCGTCTGTTCAAGAGAAGAATGTTGCATGGTGAGTATGGGCTTGGCACACCCAGGATCCTGAGCTGGATTTCATCATTCTTCTCTTTCTTGGTGATTCCCTTCTACTTTTGACTCTCTCTCTCTCTCTCTCTCTCTCTCTCTCTCTCTCTCTCTCTCTCTCTCTCTCTCTCTCTCTCTCTCTCTCTCTCTCAGGGTAACTCGGGAACTTTTTTTTTACCTGGTGCAGCATAAGCCTCAGGCTTCCTTGCACCATATGGCTATTAATAATAATAATAATAATAATAATAATAATATCGTAATTGGCTTGTTTCCAAATCTTCAGTTTCATTTTCTGCTTACACGAAAGCTCGCAACAATTGTAAAGCAGTTATTAATCAGTCCAAACTAGATTTCGAACAGACTAAGGGTATAAAACTTGCTTCTTGACCAAATGGTAGCCGAGCATTCTGGTCTCTTGTCACTTCAGCCAAAGAAAAGCTAACCTGCTAGCATCGTACTTTTCTTCTAACTCATGTATTGATGACCTTGGTAGACCACTTCGTACCATTCCCAATATATTCCATTCAATGCCTCCAAAGCTCCAGTTCCTGATAGTATTTCTCCACTTATTCTCAAAACCTGCGCTTCTCAGCTTACTCCTGTTGTATGTCGCCTTTTTTCTCTTTCTTATTCCACAGGTGTTTTTCTTTCTGTTTGGAAATTTTCTCATATCTGGCTAGTTCCTAAAAAGGGTGACAAATCCCTCCCACCTAATTATCGTCCCTTGCACTGACTTCTGCTCTTTCTGAAGTAAAGGAGAAGATAAATCACTTAACCGCCAACTCCTAAACTGTCTAGAAACCTTCCATCTGATCAATGATCGACCGTATGGATTCCGTCAGTATCGATCCACTGGCGATATACTGGCTTGCGTTACCCATCTGTGGACAAATTTGATGGAAACGTTTGACACTTCAAAGGCTTTTGATCGTGTTTGGCGTAAATTTCTTCTAAATAAGCTTTCATCTTATGGTTTGTGAACAGTTTTTTTAAATGCATGTCCACTTTTCTCACTGTGGTTGATGGTCGACGGCTCTCTGCTTCTAACTTCTCGACTAAAGCTGGTGTTCCCCAAGGTTCAATTCTTTCTCCCACTCTTTTCCTCTTGTATATTAATGACCTTCTTCCATTGACCGGAAATCCTATCCATAGTTTTGCTGATGATAGCACATTGCATTCCACTTTCCAGTTTAAGAAAACTTGCCCTGCACAAACAGCTTCAACTTCTTGAATATCCACTACCAATTGCTTAAATGATAATTTAGTTGATTTTAATCCTTCTAAAACTCTCTATTGGGGATTACCTTGACTTCTAATCTCTCTTGGCATAAGCACATCATAAATATTGCTTCCTCTGCTTCTAAAATACTGGTTTTTCCTTTCGCTTTCGGCGTAAATGAAACTTTGTACTGAATGAATAGCTGTTCACTCTGTACAAATCGCAAATCCGCACTACCATGAAATATTGCTCCCGCATCCTGGGGCAATACCCCCAAAACCTCTCTCAAGCTTGTAGATTCCATTCAAATGAGGGCAGTTAGGTTAATTAATGACTCATCTCTAATAGTCTTTCTACTCTGTCTCATAGACGCTATGTTTCTGCTCCATGCCTTTTCTTTAGATACTTCCATGGACACTGTTCTTCTCAATTGGCTTCTATAATTCTCGCCCTTTCTTCCAAACCACTCCGAACACGTGCTGCAACCAGTCAACATTCTTTTACTATCTAACTTCAAATTCACCGAACCAACTTTTCTTTTTCCTCGTTTATTCCTTCAACTTCCGGTTTCTGAAACAACCTTCCTTCATAAGGATTTCCTGAAAATTACAATCTACAGAAATTGAAGTCCAATGTCAACAAATATCTTCTTTCATCTTCTTAACCTCCAACCCAAGCACGGTACTAAGTACTATAGGTTCTAATACTTCTCGTGCTTGGGGTTCTCATAAAAAATAATAATGATATTTCTTATACTTTCACAAAATTCACTTACAAAAAGACAGTATAAGCGAAAATTTCTGTAGATTGTAATTTTCAGGAAATACTTATGAAGGGAGGTTGTTCCAGAAAACGTAAGTTGAAGGAAAAGTTGGTTCTGTGAGATTGAAGCTGGGGATATTCTTCCCAGAAAATACTGTTAAGTTTTTTAATAATTTAAACGTAGGTCCAGAGAAACTATGTACAGGAAAGAAATCTTTGGCAATGTGTACCGGCAGGTACAAATATAATAAAAATACTAATTTAATAATTAATATAATAATATTTACTTTTTATCAATTATTTCGTAACTAATTAATAACTACTTAATAATTGATTTAATAATCACATGCTCTGTGTTTTTGATTTTCAAATTTTGTAAATAAGTTTATGTAAATATGCTTGTAAATATTGGAAAAATGTAACCACGCCATCTAGCCACATGTTGTTAATGGGTGTCTCGAAAGAGAAATAAACTGATAATAATAATAATAATAATAATTAATAAATAAAAGTAATAATAACAGAACAAACGCAATCCACTGAAATACATGTTGTCATCTATGATCATGTACAGTATACAAGTACACCAGCTTTGGTTGCAGAATGCTGAGAAATGCATATTCCGCAATAAGCACGTGCATTTTAATGAAATATTTTGCAAGCCCCAAAGGGTGTTGTCATTGTTTAAACGAGTCAGTGCATCTGCAGTGTTACTGATATAGGGAATGTGGTAATCATTTTAGTGATTCATCGATATTACTGCTAAAGAAAACAGTGCACTACATACAGTGATTTAAGTAAAATAAATAAATAAATAAAGTTATCAATCTATGTGTGATAGTCACGATAATTATTAAACAGCAATCAGAAGACAAAAAGAAATTCTTGAAAGGGTGACGAACAGCACCAGATATGAAATCAGATAATATTTGTTAGACACGAAATGGCTTTACATTAGGAACACCTCCAATCGTTGGGTACTAGGAGGATTCTGGGCCTGCTGCTGTCTATGGATCATCGTATCATTGAAGGCTCATATAAGTCAATTGTTTCTAATCGTGTGAATCTAACTATGATGACTGTCTTCTTTGTTGAAAGATACCATAGACCCTAAGGTATCGTTCAACAAGGCAACGCTCTGTATCATAGGTCTGCAACAGTCCTGTGATAGAAGGCTGTTGCATCCTTGAAAAACATTGTCCCTGGAATTTAAAAGTCTCAGTTTTCCGAAGTTAGGGAACTTTTATGCAATTTTCAATTTTTCTGTAAAGGCGCCTCTTGGCCTTAAACAGTACAACGTTCTTCTTTAGTTTGCAGAGTCAATTCCATGCATTTGATATCTCGCTATTCTTTGACTCGTCGTTGTCTGGCTATGGACAACGTACTCAGCGATTAAACTCGAGGATACAGTGGTACACGTGTTTGAGTTTGATGACTGCTAAATATGGTACTATTATTGTATTCCAAGTGTTTTAAACTCTTGCAACACTATGTTGCTATCCAGAAGTATAAACAGGAAATTTACTTTTTTTCTACGGGTCTGGAGTAACGTACCTGGGAGCGTACATGCATATTACGAGGTTGTTCCATAGATACTGCAGTGCGATGGGGTGTGGCGTCTTCTATATATATATATAAAAAAAAAAAAAGAGAGAGAGAGAGAGAGAGAGAGAGAAGGAAGGAAGGAAGGAAAAAGCACAGCCAATTGCTATGCGTTGTGCTGGTCTATCAGCTGCAATAACATGGTTACGACGAAGTTGGGAACTCTTTTGGTTCCCTCGGTCCATTAGTGAAGAAAAAACGGAATTAAAGATCGCCAGTTTTTATTATCATTATTATTATTAGCTATATGGTGCAGGGAAGCTTGAGACTTATGCCGCACCAGGCAAAATGGATATTTCCCTGAGAGAGAGAGAGAGAGAGAGAGAGAGAGAAAGGGGAATCACCAAGAAAGAGAAGAATAATGATATCCAGCTCAGGACCCTGAGTGTGCCAAGCCCATATTCACCAGATATGAGTCGCTGGGGTGTATTTTATTATTATTATTACTACACTGGTGTGCAAAATTTAAGGACCAGCCAGGTTTTCACCTGTAGTTTCTCATAGGAGTGGCCTGGATATGGGAAAAGCATACCAAAAGAACCTCGTGAGGTACAGAAATGAAGGAAACAACAGAAAAAAAACGGTACAGAGGGACTTTATTCAAAAATGGCAACGTAGCACTGGCTGCCATGATACAGATGCATCACTGCCAAAGATGGAACAAAAGGATGAGGTGGTCCTCAGTAGGAGATATCGCCACCCTTAATGTCCATGCAGGCTTTGCACCTCCTGTTCATACTTAGAACAATGTTGTTAATAAGTTCTTGCAGTAACATCGTCCATTCCTCTGTCAGCACCATCTTCAGCTGGTGAGCGTTTTCTGGTGGGTGTGGACGTGCCGCTAGGCGTCTCCCCAGAGCGTTCCATATGTGTTCGATGGGATTTAGATTGGTGGGAACGGGCAGGCCAATCCATACGAACAATGTCTTCACTTTCCAAAAGCATATCAACAGCTGCAGTAACTAAAATAAATTTAATAAGTTTTAATACGACAAGTAGCTTTCAGGGTGACGAACCCCTTCCTCAGCAAGAAAGTTACATACATACAGAAATGCAAACATAACATGAAACGTTAGGAATGGAATAAATTATACTAAACATGCTGTGCGTGATCTCTGATCACAACTATCTGCTGTATTCTCTTCTTCTAAACATTTAGTGTTTGTGCTTTTGACTTCGTGATCTTCGCAACTGATTTGCTATTTAGCATTTGTTTATTGAAGATATAATAACTACTTTTATTATTATTATTATTAGCTATAGGGTGCAAGGAAGCCTGAGGCTTTTGTTGCACCAGCAAAAAAATTCCCGATTTATCCAGAAAGAGAAGAATGGTGATATCCAGCTTAGGACCCTGGGTGTGCCAAGCCCATACTCACCAGATGTGAGCCCCTTTCGTTTATATACATAGACGACCTCTGGAAACCAGGCGAAAATCAGTTGTTATCAGCCTTCTACACTAAGCGGGGCTCTGCTTAGTCACCTTTCCTCTTCAAGAGCATCTTGTGAGGTGCATGATGACTCTTCCTATGATTAAAGCCAGCTCCTTTCAAAATCGGCCATGTGGTAGGCAATGGCATACCACCACATTATCTGATGTCACAGAGACCATAACAAAACCAACTTCAAAAAACTGCTGTTAAAGGAAGACTTGCAACTAGGCGGAAGAATGGGCTCGGTGAAATTTTGTGCGTGACATTTTGCAATGCCGCTCGTATAGCACATGATCGGTACAGTTGGAGGAATTTTTTGGTGGCCATAACAGCTCCTCAGGGAACTATGTGACTGGAAGAAGAATAATTTGCTTATTACTTTTTTGCTTATTTCAGCGAATTTGTTTTAAAAACAGATTTCAATTAATTAATTTTATTTTTTTAATTTAATTATTTTGTTTGATAAGCGAGATTTATTATTTCAAGTATCTGCACTATTTAGCTGTTAGGTATGAGTTCATTTTAAAGCATAAAATCCCATTTTCTGTATGTCCTTTTGGTTGCTGTAATAAGCCAAGTTAAGTAAGATGCCGATGTGGACCTATGGGAACATACAGGCGAAAAACGTATCAAATGGCGAAACTCTACCGTACACGCACTTTGACACCCATGAGTCACATACCAACCACGGTGATATCTAATCTGCTGTCTCACTTCCCGTTACGAATTCCACTTAGGAATCACTTGTCGTAATATCTTGTGATTCTCACGTTCTTTTGATTATGTATCATCCGTCGTGAGCCTCCGCCTTCTTAGATACATACGGAACGTGTTTCCTTGACATCTCCCAACTGATTGTTTGTGGACTAAATGTGCCGTAAATCACGGTGGACACGACATTCACAGGAAGTGTTACCTTTTCAGAGACATTATACAGCACCCACCTTCTCGCTGTACTGCAAACTACTATGTCAACATCCTGTTGTCGACCTGTTTCTAATGTGAGTTGACCAACGTTTGTATTGTTCGTCGTGCATTTTACAAAATGAATATCCCTGCTGGGTTTCACTAAGCAAGAAGTGTCATGGTTATATGACTTTGCAAAAACAGTTCGTACAGAACTGTTAAAAATATTCAGAGTTCAAACGAATGTACTTTCTGGACGGAAAGTGGAGGGGGTTTCAAAAACACAAATATTTTTCCGATGGTACTAAAATAAGTAATAGAGAGAGAGAGAGAGAGAGAGAGAGAGAGAGAGAGAGAATTACACATTCTAAGGTATTTTAAGGTAACTTGCACAGTGTAAATGAATTAATCGTGCTAGCGTGTAATCCGCCCCTGGTCTGGAACCACCCATGATTTCATAACTTTTAAATGGAGCAAGTTGCAAATTACATTTTGTTTTATCATCGATGTTAGTTTTCCGCAATCATCACAAATAATGGCGTTATGGCCTGATAGTAAATAAATGGCCAGTGAATAAATTTTGAAAAAAGTTGCTGCAGTAGTAATCGGTAAGCTAAACTCTAAAGACTTTTAAGTCTTACAGTGGGGAATTAAATGTAAAGAGGAGAATGAAAATGTTAAATTTTGTTGGTATAAAAACAAACGGGTAGACGTAGTAGTAGCAGCAGCAGCAGCAGCAGAGGCATGTGATGCAAAAAAGCAAGCTTATGTAGCATCAGCCAAAAAAAAAAAAAAAAAAAACATTTCACACATCCATTGCTCTAAACGTTTGTCCAGTTCCTCCTTGAACTTAAAATTTCTTAAATAAATTCAAGCTGTCAACTTCCACGACGACAGATGAAAATTTGTTCCACTAATCAACTACCCGCTGGCTAAAGGCAAATTTGAGCACATCTATTCTATAACTGAGTTTCCTCAATTTAAATTTATGCCCCCTCAGGTTTGTAATCTGAGCAACAGGAAGAATCCCATCAGAATTGAGCCTACTCAACCCGCTCGAGGCCTCATACACCTCAATCAGATCACCTCGCAGGTGGCTAGTCTCCAGACGCTGCAATTCGCAGAACTTAAGCCTTTCTTGGTAAGACCACCCCTTTTCCCCTCAACAATCTTGTTGCCCTTCTCTGTACTCGCTCAAGCAACTCTACATCCTTCCTAAAATGAGGCCCCCAGACCTGTACGTAGTACTCAAGGCGTAGCCTGACCATTGCCTTATGCAAAAGGATAATCACCTCTTTTTCCCTACTAGCAAAATTCCTATATATCATTGACATCGCCCTATGACCTGCTCTAACAGCCTGTCTGCACTGCTCAGAAAATTTAATATCTGACTGCACAATTATTCCAAGGTCTTTTTCATTTTCTACCACCATAAGTGCAGTACCAAACAGTTGTACGTTTCTCTGGAGTTACTTCTACCCATATGCAGTACTTTGCATTTGTTAATGTGAAACTTCAGTTGCCACTTCTCAGCCGATCTGCCCAACTTTTCTATATCTTGTTGCAGTAGCACACTGCCATTACTGTCATTAACAACCCTGCCAACCTTTGTATCATTGCAAACTTCGACATTAAGCCTGATATTCCTTCATCAATATCATTGATAAATATACAAAACAACAGTGGGCCCAACACTAAACTCTTTTGGACTCTACTAATAACATTAGTCCACGAAGAGCAGCGTCCATCGATTACCATTCTCTGTCTTCTCGTACTCAACCATCCTTTTATCCATTGTAGCAACTTACCCTTAATACCATACTGCTCCAATTTGTACAGTAGTCTTCCATGCGCGACAATGTCAAAAGCTTTCCTGAAATCCAGCAATATATGATATCAAAATTATTTTTTGCATCCAGCTCCTTTGTAACCACATCATAGTATCCAATCAAATTTGTCAGACAAGACTTTCCCCTAACAAACCCATGATGTGTCTGAATTATTACTGCAGCCTTGTCTAGATGATCCTGCAATGCATCTTTAACCAGTGACTCCATTATTTTTCCCGGAATAGAAGTTAAACTAACTAGTCTGTAATTACTCGTGTCACTCTTAGATCTCCCTTTGTGAACTGGGGATACATTTGCACTTCTCCAGTCCGTGGGGATGTGCAAACTTAACTAAACAGCATAATCCCTCCTCCCTTCCTATCCTTTCCATCCTTTCTGTACACATTGTACTCTCCAAATTCCGATTCTGCACTGCTTATATCTGTGTGATATCATGTCTCTGATATTCCAACAATGTCTGCCTTTGATGTCTTGACCAGCACTTCAAATTCATCAAATTTATTTACTAGCAAAATTTTTTTACTATACTCCTAGCATTGGTATACTTGCAATATATATATATATATATATATATCACTCCTCTTGGAAGTGAACTTCGTGTAATGCTTTCTAAGTGGAATCGCCCAGATGAAATTTATGGCTGACTTTCCCTGTGAAATTTATCCTCATTCACAAGATATTCCCAGTTTAATACTAAACAATTTTATTCGAGTTCTTTTTTTGAATGGAATTGATTCGGTCTCAAAATAAATCATCATTGTAAACCGCTTGTTTGATGCTCCATTTCCCCCTTCCACTTCACTGGAAGCGGAAAGGGGGCGTTGTCTACCTCACGCATAACACTGAATGATTATAGTGTGGATAACTTGTTTTCTAAAAATTTATTATAAAATAAATCTATATAGTGTACATGAAAATTTAGCAATTCTTTACTTGATCAATGCACAACTGGTGTCAGGAGCGGATTAAGATCGGTTGAGGCCCCGGGAGCAGAAGAAAATATTGGACCCCTTAAAAAACATAGAGAGAGACAGAGAAAATAAAAATACATGTTAACCATTTTTTTAAATAAATAAAAAATATTATGTACTATTAATGTTTTATTTCCAATAAAATTTGAATATAATATATGTATAATATAATTAATAAAAGCATAATAATAATCGCAAAGTTTTGAACTAATAGTTGAACATATTAGTTTAACTATTAGTTGAATTAATATGTTCAACTAATTTGTTGGGGTTTTGCGTGGGCCCTTCAGAAGTCGGGGCCCAGGGCGCGCGCCCGGTGCTCCCGCCGTTAAATCCGCCTCTGACTGGTGTACATTTCTCTCTCTTTTTTAAATTTTATTTTCATATAGTTTTACTAATCGTCAATTTAATGGAACGGGCTGGTGTGTGACAGCGTAGTATGAGTATTGCGAGTTGAACCCACATGTCACCCAAAAAATATAGGGCTCGTTGTCCGAGCCTTGTATCAGCTGCTATAAAAAGAGTTACAATGAAATTGTCAACTCCACTTACTACTGGGTAGTTGTATCTGAGTATAAAAACTTCTCCTTTTCTTCTATGATAATGATTTTAGTCATCTTATAGCGGAGTAGCACTGGGAGTTTGATTGGTTAGAGAAGTTTACATTTAATCATTAGGACAATGAATACCATCGCTAACCGTAGTCATTGCCCTAATAGTCCAGGCAAACTGAAGCAATTTTCCCTTTAACCTGGGCAAAATTGCTTCAGAAACGTTCTAAAGATTTTCCAGCTCAGGAATCATTGCTGAATAACATCACAAATCCGACAAAATCGGACCCCGGGAACACCCCCAAAAATGGATTTCAAAATGGCGGACTGGCGGACTAAATGCAAAAAGAAACTAATTCACGGCTCTATAGCGAATATTTTTCGCTGAAAAGCAGAGGAGGACTGACACGAGAAAGTGGATTTACAGAAATCCAGAGGGCTACGCGGCTGTTTTCTATGCCCCTGTGTTCCACTTATAACTTAGCAATGCAGGAATACACCAAAGTTTTGTTGGAAAGTAGTGAACAACACAAAGAAATGAGGGAAAGGAGACAAATGAGGGACAGTAATGACATTAAGAAAGTACTCGAACGATTGGAATCCATATCCCCATTCGATTCTGACTCAGGTCTCTGCAACATTATGACAGGGGTAACTGCTGATTCTGGAGTTAACGTTGATGAATTGCACTCCATTGGTATGGATATCGTCGTCAAAATGATAGGAAAATAGTATTCGCATATTCTGCCAAAAGGTCAGACAAAGTGAAAACCATTGGATCTGCTGCTGCCGTTGTGAGCCCTGTCGATGTCGATATACAAGTAGATCCTGCACTCCTCTTTCAGAGAATGATGACTGTTGCCACTGGCGGTGACATGAATCTTGAAGGTGTCATGTATTACGAACTTTGTGCGTACCCTCCTGCATTATTCGAATCACGAAGTATGTTGAGGAAAGCCGACAAGTCTCAGTTAGCTTATGCAATATTGAAATACACTGACAATTTACGCAAGGAAAGAGCTAAAGAAATTCAGTGTATAGACCAGTATGTATTGGATGGTGGATCTTTACTACATCGTATTCCATGGCGTAACAATGAAACTTTGTTATGGCTACGACGGCTCTCCTACGATCAAGGACAAGGCCCACAGAAGAAGCAGCACCAAGACAAGTAGAAATGTTAACTTCAGTCCGGGCATACAGTTTGTCGGCAAGAAGGAACACTTCTTAGCTAATGAAAACAACAAGCAAGCACTGATTTCCCTTATAGGTGAGATGTTGAAGAAGCATGGGTGTACTGTGCACAATGCAGATGGGGATGCTGATGTGGACATCGTTCGTGTTGCAGTCTCATCATCAGAAAATGCAAATACAACAGTTATAGGGGAAGACACCGACTTGCTGATTCTGCTTCTGTACCATGCCAAGGACAGTGGTTTCAAGTTGTACTATCGCAGTGACATAAGACGGGGACCATCTCCCAATCCTGTGTATGATATTCCCAGCATTCAATCATTGTTGGGTAGTGACATCTGTAAGTTGCTCCTGTTTGTGCATGTTTTCACGGGCTGTGATACCACATCCAGAATTTTTTCGATTGGGAAGACCTCAGCATTCGACAAACTGATGAAAGTGGCTGAACTCCGTTCAGTTGCAAATACATTTTGTTCTGATTGTTGCCAACACTCATATATTGAAGCTGCTGGAAAAAAGCCAATGCTTTTGTTGTATGGCTGCAAAACATTGGAATTCACAAACGCACTGCGTCATCGAATGTTAGTTGAAAAGGTAGCTGCAGCTACATCATTTGTTACACCCGAGCGTTTGCCACCTACCGATTCGTCCACAAAGTACCACAGTTTTCGCACATACTTTCAAATAAGACTCTGGAAGTCTACAGAAGAGAGGATCAATGCAGAAGAGTGGGGTTGGTATGTAAAGAATAGCTCCAGATTATCTACTCAACATGATCCGCTGTTCCTGCAAGACGAAATGTGGTATTTCACGATGTGAATGCAAGCGTAACGGAATGTCCTGTTCAACTGCTTGTGGCGAGTGCCAAATCAGTGGTTGCGATAACAACCACCCCACTACCAATAATGAATATGATGACAGTGAAGAAGATGTTTAAGTTTGTCTTTGACTAAGTTGACTTCTGTAATGAACAGAACATGAAACAGATTTTGAAATAATCGTTTTCTTGATTTTAAAATTCTGTAAAATATTTTTTATATCAAAATTTCATAACAAAAAATGGTTGTGTGGTATATTTTTGAAAGTTATTTTTATTTGAAACATTTTTAACTGTAAATAAAAGCATTATATCTCTCTACAAAGCGTAAATTAGTTTTTTTTTGCATTTATTAGGACACAGTCAGTCCTAATAAATTTTGAAATCCATTTTTGGGGGGTGTTCCCGATTTTGTCAGATTTTGGATATGTTATTCCGCAATGAAAACTGCTTAGAAAGCTTCTGAAGCAATTTTGCCCAGGTCTAAATGCAAATAGCCTGGGCTATAATAATTAAATGTAAACTTCTCTAACATAGTAATCGTGCTGGAGTATAAATAACACTTTTTTTAATGTTTTATTACTTATCATCGTATTATTTTATACATTGTACTAGTAGTGTATAAATTATATTTAAAAGTCAATTTTATAATTAAATTTCAGTCAAATTCAAATTAATTTTAATAGTTTAATTCTGTTTCGTATCACAGCAATGAGATAATTTCAGTTGAATCTTGGGAAATCCTCGAATTCCTTCAATTCAAATCCTGATGGAGTTTAAGAAAATATTCGGCGCCTTATTCGGGTGTCTGATCCTACTAAAAGATGTTTTTCACCGTCCGAATAAGGGATAAGAATTTTTTTCTGACATTTTTACAGCCATATAGAGATAGTCGAATCTAATTAGTTTATCGTTCCTTTGATCACTTTTCACATTATTTTTGTTCTGGATCCAACACTGATACGAATATATTTCTACTCTGTTGTTGTGGGGAGAAGTGTATTCCCCTCCTACGTAAAGATACTCCGGCCGTAATTCACAAATAGCTTTTCACCAACCACCTAGTTCCTCAGATCTTTGAAAGTATCGCATTCCTAATCCTTCTGCAGGTTTCCGCCAGAATTTATGTTGTGACTCGTTATAGTAGTCCTAGTGAATGAATTATAAAAGACGATATAAAAATGGCCTTCAAGAGCACTTGAGCTGCTACTACTACCTGAGTTACAGAAAAAGTCAGTATTAATTGTTTGTTTCCCCAAGGTGACATCTTTTATCTTAACCATGTATTAACTAAAAGCAATCGAAATTAATGCAAAAGCGTGAAAACTAGTATGTTATCGCCTTGAGGTTCTACACTCGAATCCCCGAAATCTGGCATTCTCAAGACCTCATCAGCCTTACCAGGTCTTAGAATTTTCCGGATTTCTGATGGTTATATTATAGCCATATAATGAATGGCAGAGGGGAAGCAAAAATACTGCAATTTATCGTACATAGTACTGTGTCAGAGCCTGGTTTAGGGCTGATCGATCGCCTTAGGCGCTAAATAATATTTTTTGTTATATATATATTAAGTGGCACTCGATGGGTAAAAGCTATACAAGCTGTATAAAACAAAAGGTGTTTGAATCAGTGCATGCGGACGTTGGTATTGCTCGTGAAGCGCGGTGCCTAGCAAACCAGTTAATGGACTTCAAATTTCTAATTCTGTTATTGTATGTTATGACATTTTATTTCAAGTAAATATCGTGACTAAGATGGTGGTGCAAAACATGACAGTAGATATCACAACTATAATGTCTCTTCTTCAGGAGTATTTGTCTTGGTATACAGAAATAGCTGATTTGAAAGTCCTATTAATATTGCAAAATAGACTGTAATCTGTCGATGCTGACTTCCTTTGGGAACCTACACAAAAGTGTAGAATACAAATGATTGATAAGGGATAAGATGAATCAGTAAGGCAGAGACCTGAGGATATATTCAAACGTAATTTTCATGTTTCCCTAAAGCGCAGTTTGTGCAGCTTGAAAATCATAACAAATGGGGGTTTTTATATAACCACGGAAAACTGTCAAAAGACTTGACCACTCTTTGAATTTACGACAATTTCGTCCCGTTTATATCAGAATGATTTCGATCCTCACCAATAGCAGCAATTTTAATATAATGGACCTCTGCGACGAGCTGAAAATCTCTGTTTTGTTCTACCTACTCAAAAAGATTTACTACAAGAAACTGTTCAATTCATCCATGACACAAATATGAGCATTGCATCCTGAATATATGAGTAGAGTTACGTATTTTACTGACCTTATCAATAACGATTGCCAGTGCCGAAATAAAAAAAAAAACAAGATTGCAGGTAAAATCGAACTCTCATCGAAAAGTAATTTTTGGTTAGTTTTTAAAAATATGTATCTTGTATTTTGCTTCTTGTAAATTTTACAAGAAACAAAACCCACATCATATACGTTAGCTAAATACAGTTATTTTAAAACAATTATAATTTATTTAATAAAAGTATGTTTTTATTGTCAAATATTTATTTCCCTAACGAAGTCAATTATGTAAAATCCATTTTTAAAATAAAGTCTAAATGTTTCCTTTCTCTACATTCTGAGAGAGAGAGAGAGAGAGAGAGAGAGAGAATTGCGTTACGTGAAATACGATGGGTGGTGTTGGAGCGGTCCTATTTTATCCTAGATCTGTTCGTCCTACCTAGATTTCTTCGGCCTCCAAAAAATCACTTTATGAATCAATTTATTATAGTCTGAATCGACTTAATTATTTGGAGGCTGTACAGTGACCTTAATGCACACACACACACACACACACACACACACACACACACACACACACACACACACACACACACACACTGATTGCACGGGCAGTCTGCGATTAAGTTTATCGGCAGCAACAGAATTCTACTTCTATTCTAAATCAGTGGGATGTGTCCCTGTCTTAACACTGAGTGTGACTTTGTGTGAATCGGTCACAACAGATCACAGGCAAGTGCCCTTGAATGGGCTTTTCTTGAACTTACCTCAAATATATTTGATGTAAACTCGTTATTCAAGCTAAGAAGTGTTAATGTATCCATGGAGCATCCCCCTCACTATCTGGAATCAACAGTGGCGACATCTATAAAGACAGTTTCGTGCCATATAATTTCTCGTTGCCTAGAATTATGACTAGTTGAACTGTAATGTTAGTTTCACATATTTATTTTATCCACTGTCAAGAATATTTCTGAGTGAGAGAGTTACCAAACAGAATGGAACGTTTTATCGGGTGGAACTCTTTATAAAGGCATTTCGACAGAGAGTTTCGCTGCAAGTTATATGCAACTCCAGTTTACACCTATTCTTGTACTCAACTTCATTTGTTAATTACTTGGAAGAAAAATACTCTGTCATCCTCCTTATGTCACCTCCCACCGTTTGCACACCTGTCGAAATTAAACTGTTTAAAAGCGAAAAAAAAAAAAAAAAAAAAAAACCGACACATCTGCCTCTGTTTTTCAGAGAAAAGCTGACAGTAATGGTGGTACCAGTATGATATACATTGAAATAAGGTCATTCGTCATAGCAATCTCGATGCGGACAATATACGCTTAACGTGGACTCCATGTTATGCACGAATGCCACTGAAAAACACCAACGGTGTATAATAGTTTGTACAATAAGAGATGCTACTTAAGAATCCCAAGATGTGGAACGAGAACGCAGCAGGTGCGACGCCGCATTTCACAATCGGGAAATTGCAAAAAAGGGAATACGCATTTTACAGCGCCAAGTGCTTTTATTTATGTTCGCCTTTGTTAAACTCAGTTCAGCGTGAACTGAAGTTTCATTCCTAAAAATCTGCTGACTTAGTGGAGACTGCACAACTATCACTCCCACCCGCCAGCTTCTGTTGAAAAGAAAAAAGGAAAAAAAAAAAATAGTATCCCACCTCTGATATTAGATGATCAAATAATCAAATGTTTAAGATGAATAGAGAAATAAGAGCCTTTGTATATGCTCAATTTTTTACTCCACGGACTTTCAGTCAGTATTTAAATTCCTGTCACACTTTTTTCCAGATTGGAAAGCTGCTATGGAAGGGATGACCTTGAAGGTTGCGAACCATTATCTTCAAAGCCTTATTTAATCCAATTTCATTTCTCTCTCTCTCTCTCTCTCTCTCTGGGCCGTGTCAACGACTTGGCTTACATGTCATTGGGTAAAATATCTCAAAATTTCTTTTTTTTTTTTCTGTATAAATTCTCTGCGTCATTGGGAAGGTGTACGAGATCAAATACATTTTAAGACGTACGGTTTGCTAACAAAGTGAAATGTGTCATGCAGCTCTCTGGGAAATATGGACTAGAACAATTCTTGTCTCAAAATAATATTTTGCATTGAATTATAATATTTTTGAGGCGTGAATTTGTATTAACAGAAAATGAAATAACGAAAGAAATTCAAAACTTTCCTTCAGTTTGAAAAGACAAGAAAATTAAAAACACACAATGCTGTTATATCTACTTATAATTAGCTTGGATAAGAGTTTCTATTACTACTTTCATAAATAAAGTAAATAATAATAATATACTAGGGGGGGGGGGTATATACGATACATAATATAATAATGTATTGTATTTATATTAAATAAAATTAAATAAAAATAACATGTTATTTATATTTCTCTCTATACATTAAAAATTTTTCCTCCTAGTGATATTTATTATTACTGCCTTTATTACTCAACATATTAAAATGTACTTAAAGCTATAAATCACGATTTTTATTGCACGCTTATTTTATTTAATGAAAAATGAAAACGAATGAAGCTCTCAAAGCTCCTGAAGGCTTTCTCTTATGGGTGTCAGGTTTATTCAGCTTTTCTGTGGTTTATTGAGTTTCTCTATCGCTGGCCAAGCTCAGTAAACTGCAGACGTGCAGGGAGGAGGAATGTCGAGTAAACTTACATTTACATTTTTTATTTACGTATTTACATACATGTATACAAACACTTTCTATTTACGATAATCCGATTCCGTTTAAGAAACTCTTTCTGATTATAAAGCTTCTCTTACAAATCTATGAAAAGCAATAAAGGACTCAAGGACTCAGTAGAAGAAACATATATGTAAGTGTCCTGTGTAGCAGCGGCACCTGGAACATTGTTCAATACCGTCAGTAATCGCCGTATGATATACAGAATTCTGTAGTTTTGTCAAATGTACGAGTACATTTGGCCAAACTACAGAATTTTGTATATGCCACCGTCACCTGGACAGTGAGGACCCGTCCTCACCACGACGAGGTGGGCTTCACTATCCTAATCGCCCAATAACGGGCAGACCCCCCCACCCACTGAAGGCAGTGCAATATCGGTGGGTGGCAGCAGATTTCTCTAGTTGCCCAAACTAAAGAGAGAAAAAAAAAGAAAAGACTGTGGAGTAGACAGTCTTCTCTTACCCCATCCAACGGAGAGTACGTCGAACAGTCCTACTACAAAGTACTCTGCACTGTCTCACACTACAATTGCGCCACCATGGCCGTGCTGTTGAACCTCGCGATCCGCTGTAGTCATCTCTCACCCAGTTCACTCATCATTGGCTTTGCACGACAGACTTTGTGTACGGTGGCTATTTTTTCTTTGTGCCACTTCCGATACACTTGCGCAACTGTAGGTCGGGGAACAATCCACTAGACGCACTGTCTCGGAGATGGACACACCTTGCTTCAACAGTGTCTCGTTGAAAGTGTGTCATATATCTCGGTTCCTTTCCAAGCTCATCATATCCGGGGGCTCACATCTGGTGAGCCCCTGGATATGATGGCATACGGGCTTGGCACACCCAGGGTCCTGAGCTGGATATCATCATTCTTCTCTTCCTTGGTGATTCCCTTCTACTTTTGACTCTCTCTCTCTCTCTCTCTCTCTCTCTCTCTCTCTCTCTCTCTCTCTCTCTTATGGTAACTCAGGAACTTTTTTTCCCCCCTGGTGCAGCATAAGCCTTAGGCTTCCATGCACCATATGGCTATTAATAATAATAATAATAATAATAATATCTATCTACATATACCTACTCATCGCTTGTTAACTGCGTTCACCAAGCACTCTACATTTCTGCTTGGTGGTACGCAAACTTCTGCATTTTTGATTTGGTGCTACAAAACTGAAAAATACTGATAATTCCTTAATCTAAAGCACACTCAATTTTTAACGGAATCTGAAACTGTTGATTTCTTGTAACTATTATTGATCTCATTTTTACTAATTATTTAGTGATTATCTTTAATCAAAAATAATTTTTGTTGAAAACCTCTTTTTCCCATTCTGTCAAATTTATTTGATATCTCCATTGCTCTTCCAAAACTAAATATCATTCGGAATTCTCTTCACTTTCTTGCCTTGAATCTCTTCTTTCTCCTGTCTGACTTCCCTAACTGCGAAGTTGCTTTTTCTATGGTAATGATAATGTTCACAACTCCAGTTAGCTTCTGTTTTTTCCATTTATCGTTTCCATTAGACAAACTGTTTATTTACGAGGGTTGATCCGAAAGTAATGCTCCTCATTTTTTTTATTTTTATATACTGTACATAACTATATTTACTTTACAGAGGCGGTTTATAATCTTTTCTCTTCTCCAACTCCTCGAGTAATGACAGTTTCTGCAGAGAACCCCTTTTAATAGTTAATAAGTTTTAAAATGCTCGTAAAATAGTTATAGTTTTATGAATGCGATGAATTTTTTGGAAAGAACGTTTTTGTAAAACGTTACTGTAACAGGGTCACAATAAAAATCTGAATTCTGAGATTTTCATCAGTTTCTAGTTAGGTACTCATTAATGCTAAATTATAATTCTTAAAACATAATGCGTAATTAAAAATTGTAAAACGAAGCCGTTTAGCTAAAACTAATAATGCTTTTGGGCTTAGAGACCTTGGTGCTTAAAGTTTAGTTTAAAGTTTTATCTATGTTTCTTGATAGAAAAAACATAAGTCTCTGTTTTTGAAATACTTTGGGCAAAAACTGAAATATGATCATGCTCTGAAGGTATTTTAGCTTTGATCCCGCTTTTATTGGGATATTTTAACTTTGAGGCGTAAGTTGAAAATGTTTTTTCGCACATGCATTGCTGAAAAGAGAAATTGAAATGCTTAAAAAAAACAAAAAAAAACTTAAATTTCTCTTCAAGGCCATCCAAAAGTTCGTTGGAAACGTAGTCATGAACGAAGTTCCCATAATCAGGTGAAATATCTACCCAGTTTTATTTTTTAATATTTTAATAAATTAGACAAAAACTAAAATAATAAAACTATAAAAGTTAAATTTACTGAAGGTTATAATGCCACCAAATATTTTTCGCGAATCCCTCGAAATTATCTTGCTAACACTAAGAATTTGTGGACCACTTGGTCCACAATTCAAAGTGAGACTGAAGCATTAGTGTACAGTATTATGTTGGTAAACTGCGTGCGAATTTTTTTTTGGTGGGGGGGGGGGGCTACAACAACTTCAAGGATGTCCGAGTAACCAATGTAATTGCTCCTCTGCAGAATACCGTTTCCTGGTGATTGGCAAGAAAAAAGCCTGAGTTTTGGGCAGAAGGGAGAAGGAACGCAACCCTCGCCTGAGATTGTATTCACTGCTTTCCAAATTTTTGATACCGACACATCATGCATTTGCAAAAAATAATTAAAGACACCGCACGCTGAATTTTGTAATTAGCCCATTTATCTTTATGATAATGGTAAATACGACTTTCCTTTATTTAGGGCCAAAAACACGTAAAGAATTTGAGTTACTGATTCCAGTGTCCGGCTAACGCTTACACCCATCGGATCACTGAGATCATTCTCGGCGACATGAAATCCTTCGTTTTCGTTGTACGCTGAGCTGTCATCTTTTATTTAAACTTTGGTTGCCAGCAAATGTGCTGAGGAAATGCAAGAGGACAGAACAGTTACAACTGATTTGAATTAAAGTTCTCAACTCGTTTTCCGTTTACTCAAAAGCTTGCAATATTTACAAGCAAATTATTCATAAATATAAAGTTTATTTTGAAAAGTCTAAGAGTATAGGAAAAATGTTAGGTTTGTACACCGATCATAAAATCGGAGAAGTTTACTACTAATCATTTTGAATAGTAGTAAACTCTTCTATTCAGTACCCGTTGGACATTCAGTTTACTCGCTAGAGTCATTGGCCGCAACTTCTAAACACTTACTTCCACCTCTTTTACATTCTGATGGTTGTATTGGAAATTTATCTAAAGCTAAAAGTGAACTACGAACATCCCATACTCCTCTAAATCCTACATTGAATATTTTGATACATACACATTCTTCTACAAATTAAAATACACACCCCATTCGAAAAGCTATTGAGCAATGGTTCACAAATTTCAGTACCTACTAAAATTGTTGTGCCATGGCACCAAAACTCTAAACCAAACCAAAGCTACCGAAATTACAATTTTTGTAGTACAGTCTGTTCTCGTATAGCACGATAGTTGTGTTCCTAGAAACCCTCGTGCAATGCAAAATCGTGCAATATAAACAACAGGCCCTATGGGAAAAGTGGGGTTAGGGGCCAACCACCCAAGATTGAACACATTTGGAACCAAAACATTACCAAACACAATAAATAATCGGGTAATTTTAATCGTTATAAAATACTTACGTATTTTATAACGATTTAATCGTTATAAAATACTTACGTATTTTATAACGATTAAAATTAATGCTTTTGCTTTTGCTTCTAATGCTTCTTTTGCTAATGCTTTTGCTTCTATCGTGTTTTTTGTTTGATTTTCTATCCAAACAGATGACAGCCGTTCCATCTCTTCCAATTCTTTGTGTCTTAATCTAATGGATTTTAATTAAAATACTTACGTATTTTATAACGATTAAAATACGTAATAAAAATAATATTATAATATTTTTTATTATTATTATAATATAATAAATAATAAAAAATATTTATTTTTTATTATTTATTTAAATAATAAAAATTTATTAATAAAATAGTAAAAAAATATTATAATAAATAAAATAGTCGTAATAAAATATTGCTAATGCTTTTGCTTCTATCGTGTTTTTTGTTTGATTTTCTATCCAAACAGATGACAGCCGTTCCATCTCTTCCAATTCTTTGTGTCTTAATCTAATGGATTTTAATTACACTTTGAGTTGTTCCTGCTATGAAAGTTGTTTTTATTTTCTCTGCATTCTTTCTAATTCTCGGCGTTGCCTCATTTCGGTCTGTAGCACGTGCAATATCACGCGGTCTTTCATTTCGCTCAAAGCGTTTCACAATTTCATATTTTTTCTCTATCGACAGAGGCGGACTGGCCATAAGCCTTACCCGGGAAATCCCGGTGGGCCGGAGGCCGGTGTGATTTTGGCCATAAACCGTAGTATGAGGCCACTACAAATTTTCCCGGGTAAGAATTTTTGACTGAGTCCGCCTCTGTTTATCGATATTGCTTTTCTTTTTCTCTCTAAATCTGCAGTGTCTTCGCCAGGACGCTTCCTTTTCACACCTTTTAAGTATTTTACTAATTTTTATGGAATAAAGCACAATTACAAAACGAGGAGGAGGCACGCTTGATATACAAAGCTGTGCACGTGTAGCAACTGAATAAACAACACCGTAAAAGCATAGATACACTATTAACACCTCACATTTTACTAAAGCAAATTTCTGGGGATTACTACCATAAAACAATTTCCAGTTGCGTTTCTGCTAATGGAATCTGTTATAAACTGGTAGTAAACTCCATCTAATTGCATTTGCGATTATATCGATAGCTGGAATTGTGTTGGTTTTTACGTTATTATGGTGAAATGTGTTTCCCCTTCACTGATATAAAACACATGAATATATTTTCAGAATCTTCTCTTCATTCCTATCGTGTTGCGTTCGGTTGGGGTGATTCTGCGTTCGACTGCCATTTCTTGTAAACACAAAGGCGAATCGTGTATAAGCGAATTCGGTTCGTGTTATATAAGATATCGTTCCCCTATTTATAAATCGTGTATGATCGAATTCGTGTAATGTAAACACGTGTTATACGAGGACCGACTGTACCTGTTTTTGTTATTGTATTCTGTTTTGTGGCAGAATAAATACTACTACCAGCTGTGTGTATGTATTATACTTTGAGAGCCTCGAATAAAAGTTAATGTTATTCCAAGTTTCCTGGGGGAGAGAGAGAGAGAGAGAGAGAGAGAGAGAGTGAGTGTTCATGTGTGATGTGAATACACGCGTCACTAACAAACGTACGCCACCCTCAAAAACGTACCCGGACATTGGTTTCACATTGACTTTGTTGCCGCTCACTTCAGTAGCGTGTGAGTTTGCCTTTGGCCGCTATGGCACACACACTGTGCCCTCTTGGGTTTACTTTCCACTAACGAACGATGCACTTCAGCGGATATGGTCCTCCATTCCTCCTGCAGAGCAGTGACTGGTTTAGCTACTGACACGGGACCTGTTGGTACTCACCAGCTGTTCCATTAGATTCAAATCAGTACGCTGTACTGGCCGTTACAACTTTGTACATTCATGCCTATGAAACATTCTCTGGGAATCCACGTCAATGGGAAACCCAACCAAATGGTTCGGATGAAAGATCCCCCCCCCCTAGAAAAACGTCTGTATCCATATATTGACTCGCGCCACAGCTTCCTGTGGCGCGATGTCAATATATGGATACAGACGTCTAAATGGATACAGACAGTCTAAATGCTTCCCTGGCAGAAACCATACAAACTCTGTATATTCCTTAACGGAGATTATCTTGTGTATAAATTCGTCCCTAGTCCCCGAACCAAAAATATCTTTCAACTGCAATCGAAGTTTTACAGCTGACATTTTTTTTTTTAAAGATAAATAGTTTGTAAAACAATTATCTTCAGTGCTAGTGCAATGGTGGTTATAATCGTTGTCGTTTCATTGTGTGCCGAACACGCCTGAGTTCTAATTCCCTCAAGACGTAAGGAAAAACTTTATTTATTTTATTTTATTTTATTTTATTATTTTTTTATCCTTGACAGAATTAGTCGGTTTCGGATTACACTGTTTTTCGTTCGTAAACTCGGATTTTCATCCCTCAAAACACCAAGCGATTATATTATACATGAACTTTACAGACATTACATCCCGATTCTCCATCGTCATAATTACCTTGGCGCCTCATATTTCAAGCCCTATTGGGTAGCACAGTTTGTAAATTCGCGGTCCTCCCCACACCGGGTGTAAAAGACCTGAGTTCGAATCGCAAGAATAACCCCATGGAGCTGCGGATCTTCCCATGATGAAGAGAACCACAGCCATAGCTAACAGACCAACAATGGACCTGACCAGTGTTCATAGCTGAGGAAAAATATGGCTACCAATGATAGAGAAGACCAACGAAGATAGAGAAACTCCAAGTTGCTGCCTCAACGGAGCCATATTGGCTCTATGCTCTGCACTCTCTTGTGCAGTGCAATTCTTTTACTCCCACACCCGGCAGGGGAGGGAGGTGACGGCTTGCTGTCGCCTCTCTTCCCTGCCACACCATTTCTTCTCTGGTGGGGCATGGGCATGCCTCACTGAAAAATTGGGGGTCACCTACCCTATCGACCCTTCTTCCTATTTCACCCACCAGCCTTCATTCTCCCCTCCCAGCACTTTTTCTTGCACAGCGTATAGCCCTACACGTCCAAATTTAAATACACCAAAAAATTTCGCCCAACCTTTTAGGCACTTCAGAAACAGGCTTTCAGCGTCAAACCCAATATTAGTGCTTTAATGTAAGTGATTTAAATCAACCGCGGTCGTTCCAATTTTATTTTAGGTCCTAGCCACTAAAATCCCAGGAAAGTAAGTGGCAGGACCTGCCAGAGTACAATTGACTCAATGGTAACACCCGGCTAGCCTCCACGTGGCGAGGTATGGACAACGTCTGGTCCCATTAGGGGCCTGGCGGCCAATAAGCCGGATAAACAATGGGCACAACATATAACACTACTCATGACCCACACACTTCTAAATCTCTGGCTTTGACAGGGTACTGTCACCGATACATAGAACATTCGCGGAGATGGGAGAAATCCCAGGAGCCGCTAGACCCTCAATATACCTCATACCTCATACCTCCTGTCGATAACGTGAGGAAATTTTTGTTGGCTCCTTTTGCACAACGTGCAAAAGAAGCCCACAAAAATTCCTGAGTTAGTCGGTCTCAGGCAAGGATTGTATGGTTTTTCTCACAAAAACTCGGGTTTTTCGTCAGGAAAACAGAAAATCGACCTCAGAACACACGCCAATTTACAAACAATATACACGGAGCAACATGGTCTTAGTCGCCGATGCTCCTAAAATCCTAACACAACAGCACATTTTAAACACCGACAACAATAGCGTTTATTTCTAAGCAATTATTCAGTACAGTACTACAAATCAGCTTTTATGAAACTACTCTCTGACCTTTCTAAGGCTTCGATGATCGTCACAACAAAAAGTTAAAAACTAAAATATTGGCGTAATGAAAGTAGGCTACAAATTGAGTTTGTTGACCATGGTGGTAGAGGAAGAAGAGGCACAAGAGTCATCAAGGAGGACGCGGACAGAAAAGTTGAGCCGATTACTCTAGGTCTAATTCAAGTCCTAATAAATTACCTTTTCTCGTGACATTCTCTTTCCATTGCTACTAGATCTACTAGAACTAGACAAACATTTGGAGCGAGTGAATGCGTGAAATTAGAAGGGTTTTTTTTGCCTGATGCTATATAAGCTTGCTTTCTTGCATCATGTGCCTTTACTAAAGCTAATGCTAATGCTAGATCACTTTGCCGGCTTAATTTAAATCAGATTAATTGGAGATTACTAATTCCTTTTGATTCTTACATAATTGCTGAATTCGTAATTCAATTGTTCTTTCTTTCTTCTTCCCTAGTGCACTTTTTATTTGAAGTGACTGGGTCGGTGTGAAGAGTTAAGCACCAGGACGCAAACAACAAAATGAGCCTTCACCCACCCCCACTACCTTTTCATGTAGTGGAGGTGGGTGAAGCTTTGACTTCTGCTGACGTCGTTTTTTCGACATCCCACTACATGAAAAGCTGCCGATGGCATTAATTAATTTTACTATTCCTCAGTGTTGACCTCTACATGTGGTCGCTTCCCAGTTTCAATCTAAAATTGGAGTCGGTGACTATTTTAATGAATCCGTATCAATTTCGTCCTTGTTAAGCTAGTGTCATTATTTTTTTTATTTTTTCCCTTTTCCGATAAATTTACTGATTTAATGTTTAAACCATAAACCAGAAGTTTTCAAGCAAAGCTAACGTTCTCTTGCCATTTTAGTTCGTTGTCATTCCCTAGCTAGACGACAAAATCTTTCTTCCTTACGACGCAACTGAAATGGCCCTTTATAATAACCTACTCTTCCCCCCCCCACCCAGAAAAAAAACGAAATGCGCACATTATGTGACCAACAGAAGTCAAAGAGAAAATAATGTGAATTCTAGGTTTTCTCTTTGACTTCTGCTAACATACAAGCGAATAACATAATGTGCGCAATATTTTGCGAATTCGCGAACGTTGATAGTATTGGCTTCTTTTTTTTTTTTTTAATTTCAGAAATGTTTTCGAAATGAATAGTGTATGTAACATCTCGCTCCTCGAAGATCTATTTAAATATCACGGTCTTACGCGGATCTCGAGTTTTGTTGAATTGAAGTAGTGTTGCTCAACTGCTTCAATTCTGTTATAGCACCGATCCTGAATCCAGAAATAATTAGAAAAAAAAATTGAATAAAAATGCAACCAAAATAGGAGTCAGAAGATTTTTGGACATCTTCAGCCGAATGTAATTATGAATATTTTCACGCGCAAGGAAAACGTATGATGCCAAGTCTAACAAGGAAAGAAATAAAAAAATAACACAGGTACATTTTTCCTTTTTGATAAGTTTTATGTATATCTTTTGCGCTTCGCAAGATATCTTATAATGTGAGTACCAGGAAATATCGTTCGTAAACAGTTTTTAGGTTGGTTGATTATGAGCTGTCGTCTACCGTAATGATTCAAGTTTAAAAATGTGCTGTGTGTTCCACAGAAAGAACAGTGCAAAGGACAAAACGTAGTCGTCAGTCACACTTTGCTAGATTCATATACATTAACAACAAACCGTGCATCACTCTGCATGTGATCATCGTTTGTTGTCGACTACATGTACTGTTACAAAAGCACTGTCACGCTGAAAGATGGCTTTAGACGTTTCGGTAAACGGTATTGCATTAATTTCGTCGATTAATAAATTCAACTAGGTCATTTTAAACAGCCCTATTGGAAACTTCATTTTGATGACGATTCTAATGGCGCATAGCCGTCATACACGTTATTTTCGAGTAAGCTAACAAAAAAAAATCGTCTTTAGAAAACAAGAACTACGTAGATGATAGTTGGTATAAATTTAATGTATTTTGTACGTCGTGTTCAGTGCTAGCACATATGTACGTTCTTTTGGAATAAAGTTGTTAGAGGCTTTATGGCGCAAGGGCAACTAATATTAGGATATTAACAACGTGCTTGATGTTGAATCCTTCGAAAAATATAGTGAAAATGTTTATCGGTATGCAATTCCGAAGCGGGAAACCTTTTTTGACTGCATGTGCCGCCGACTTACGTTGACCAGTGCATCCCCAATAAACACGCGTGTGCTTCAGTGCCATTTCCGCCTAATTACTTACCCTTTGAACTTGAGGCAGAAGAAATATCTGTTTTCTCATCTTGCTCTCGACAGGGAACACCTTCACGACAGTTGCGCTGCTACCTGCTGATAGGCCACCCAGAACACGCGCACACAATTCCACACCACCTCCATAGTGACTATTACTCAGAGTAGGAAAAGCCGAGCATTTCCTGATAAGCACACATGCGCAGTGGGTTGTAACGGTTGTAAATAGTCACACCGAGTGAAAGTACCGTCAGGAAGCACGCGCCAGGAAGAGGGATGCCATTCAGCTGTTCGTTCTGTAAACATGACATGCTGGTAGAGTTCACTTAGAAACGGAAACAACTAGGACTGCCCCACTTTTCGTAAGCTAAAAGGCTAAAACTGTGTTGTCCAGATGACCTCCTGTGGCATTACGACACCTGTACAGAACTCTAACAAATTAAAATGCTTTGCTGCTCAGGGACAAACTTATTTGCCCATGGCAGAAAGGATTCGGAAATAGATTTTGTTTAATTCTTCATTTGGGCGCATTCTAATCACGCTGCCACTTTCGCATTTTAATTATGACATAAACGTGCGATTCGCCTAAAAGCAAACAATTTTACCAACTGTTTCTCCACCTCTAAGTTTATTGAAAATAGTTGTACTGAATTGTACAAGCTATTAATTTGTCTACTTCAAGAATGAGCCACTCCTAACGGATAGGGAAGATTTCTTTCTACACCTCACTCAAAAGGTAGAGGAAAATCATTGCGCGCGTGTGAAAAAGGCATTCATAGGAATTATTTTCCATCTATAACACTTCGCTTCACATAAATATGGAAAAAATTCTTTTTATTTTGGTCGCAAAATTAATAATTACAAAAATTAAGTAATAATTACAAAAGAGCTTCGATTAACTCAAATCGCTCATAATTATAACAATGTTTCGAACTCGCTGTGGGATTCGTTTTCAATATGCATGCGGAGGAGAAGAAATGTTTAACTTGAATTTTATGGAAAATCACTAATTAACATAAAGTGGGCTGCTACATCCAGATTAATAAATTAAAAAATATTCAAATATTCAATTCAAAAATATTGAAATGTCGAACCCTATCTATTTAGAAGGCTCTATTCTCCCTTTCTGAATATTTTTTAATCTCTGATCTCATGATGGCAGCAGGTAGAAATCTACTATGAGGCCATACTACCACAATATCCGTATCAGTCGTTTTTTTGCCCAAAAGATATCGTTTCATTGAAAAAAAGAAGTGGTAGTCCGTGGGTCAAGGTTTGAACTATACGGTTACGTTCCAAAACTTACCACCCATATCTTTTCAGAAGAGAATCCATAAGCAGGCCAAATATTTCGACAGCGTATGCTTCCAGGTCTTTGGTTGCCTGGTATTGGGGAAAACACTGCAAACTACAATCTCGTAATCGTAGATTTGTGATGATCAGACAGTTAAAATTGAATTTTCTGTTTATACTCCGGCACGACAACCAAGTCAGTAGAGTTTAGAATAAATTGTCAATACACATATTTACCGTATTTAGTAGTCACGAGTTTGAACCCCGGTCTACTCAAGGAACGCGTGCTATGCACCCTCGCTCCTGACCACTCGGCTACGTCAGGCCTTGTTTAGGGAACAGCTGTGAAACATCGATACCTGAAATTTTAAATCAGCTGTGCCTAACTTTAATGACCCCCTGTTTCCTTTTAAATTTTTTTTTTTTTTTTTTTGTCTTCAAAGTACTAGTGAAAAATCGCATCAGCCAAACACACACACACACACACACACACACACACACACACACACACACACACACACACACACACACACACACACACACACACACACACACACACACACACACACTTCATCCATTATGACCCTCCAAGAATTTGTCTTCCCTGAATTTATTCAAACCGTCCAGTTCAACAACAACAGATCGAAGCCTATTCCAACAATCAAGCACTCGTTGGTTAAAGGCAAACTTCCGCACATCTACCCTTCAATCATCTTTCCTCAACTTAAATTTATGCCCTTAATGTGCAGACTGAGCAAGAGGAAGAATGCCATTCACTTTCGGCTAACTCAATCCACTCAAGGCTTTAAACACCTCAATCAGATCGCCCGCAGGTGCCTAGTCTCCAGACGTTGGAGACTTCACCAATCTGGTTACCCTTCTCTGCACCCGCTCCAGCAATCTACATACTTCCTAAAGTGAAGCCTTCAGACCTGCACACAATACTCTAGGTGAGGTCTAACCATAGTTCTGTGCAAAAGGATAATCATCTCCTTATTCCTACTAACAAAGTTTCTGTACGTCATTGACAAAACCCTATGAGCTCCACTGATAACACTGGTCCACCAAGAGCAGCGCCCATTGATAAGGCGCCTCCGTAGCCAGGTGGGAAGGAGCAGCAGTGCGTAGCACACGCTTCTTGATTTGACCGGGGTTCGAGCCCGTCACCACCAAATACGGAGGATGCGGAAAGGTTAAGGAATGACCACCGCATATCCTGGAGCAATATGGCCTTAGTTGCTACTGCTCCTAAAAACCAAACAACAGCAACTGGCCCATTGATAATCACTCTCTGTCTTCTTCTACTTAACCATCCTTTTATCCATAGCGGTAACTTGCCCTTAATTCCATATTGCCCCATTTTATATAACAGCCTTCCTGAATTCCAAGTATATGATGTCAAAATTAATTTTTGTATCCATTTCCCTTGTGACCACAACACAGTATCCAGTCAAATTGGTCAGACAAACTTCCCCCTTAACATACCCATGCTGTGTCTGATCTATAACTGCGGTTTTGTCCAGATGATCCTACAGTGATTCTTTAACCTGTGCCTCCATTAATCTCCCAGGAACAGAATTTAAGCTAACAGGTCTGTAAGTATTTGTATCACCCTTTGATCCTCTTTTATGAATTCGGGTACATTTGTACACTCCAGTTCACTGGGACCTCTCCTGAGTCCAAGGAAGCCGTCATAATTATGGCTAAGAGTTTGCTTACTTCCTTTGCTGCTTCCTTTAATATAACTGGATAGATCCCATCCACCCCAAATGCCTATCTTATGTTCAGCTTCATCAATTTCTCTTCCACTTTCCTTTCAGTTATCACAAAATCATTTAGCCCCTCGTTAGTTTGTTAAACTTCTGATATATACCCTCCTGTAAAGAATTCCTCATGTGTGAATATAGATGCAAAATATCTATTCAATTTGTTAGCAACTTGAGCGGGGTCATCAACAATTAACCCGTTGACATTAAGTGACCCAATGTGATTCAATTCCTTCCTTCTATCTTAATATAAGCATAAATGTCTTTGCTGCTTTTTTTGGCATTCTTCACGAGATAATTCTCATAATCCGCCTTACCTTGCCTATTAACAATTATTAAGGGATTATGATGTTTGATTGTAAAAAACATGACTAACAACATTTTTTAATTTAGGTTTTTGAAAACTTCGAGTGCCTTCATCCAAATGCATATTAACAACGAAACAGCCTGTATATGATTACAGATGACATAAAAATTAATTACAACAGAAACTCACAATTACAATTAAAAAAAAAAAAATCGCTATATATTTCTATAACAATTTGTCGATTTATGTACGCAGTGCGTTACATAAATATATATAACTAGTGGTCAGGCGTGCGGGTGCATAAGTACACGTGCCTTGAGTGAGAGGGGAGGGGGGGGGGGGGTTCAAGCCCGTGACTGTTGAATACGGTGCTGTTTCTTGTATTCTGTGTATCTTGTAAACTCCTCTGACTGTTCGGTCGTCCCGGAGTATAAACAGAAAATTTATTTATTTAGATATATATATATATATATATATATAAATAACGATAACGTATAAATCCAGTAAAATACCTTTAATACTTTGATATATATATATATATATATATATATATATATATATATGAAATCTATTTTATATTAAATATATATGGTATGAGGTACAGAAGTATATAACCGGGTTAATATTTGTATTACGCTGGTTTTTTTTTTTTTATAAATATTTTGTGTGGACTGTATAATCGAAAATAGATGATATTAGATTATATGAACAAATTATGAATTTTAAGGAATTTTTCATAGAAAAAGATGATAATTGGGCAAGAAAATAAATATACATTTCATTTCAATATATATATATATATATATATATATATATATATATATTGAATAAAATAAAATTAAATTAAATTAGAATAAAATTATTCATTTTTCGATTTGTAGCTATGCTACCTCCTCTCATCTTTCCAGTTTTTTTTTTTTTTCCATTCTCCTCAACTGTTATTAATACATAACGCGTATTTATGTGTAGTAACTTCTGAACACTTCGCAACTTTAGCGTTTTTTTTTTTTTTTCCGTTCGATAAATTTTTAATTCTTCCCCTGCAGCAACATTATTCCCTTCCTCTTTCAATTATTTCAGCGCTCATTCCAACGAATATTTAATCGAATGTCCTGCAATGGGCATTAGTAAACAACCCACTCCCTCTCTTTTCCTCTAATTATTTATCTTTTGATAAGCTTTCACCTGAAAATTACGGGACACCCACTGAATTGCAGGAAGAGATAATCGAAAATTTTACGGTAGCGGTTTTACCCGACAGCTAAAGGGATTAACGTTCTGCAAGGTGTGAAGCGGACCCCATGAGCAAAAGGTTATAAAGTCCATAGGACGTTCACTCTGAAAGGTTGAATACAGAATTTTGAAATACATGAGTAATTATGATTTTATAAAATTTTATACGAATATTTAAAATTTTGACATCTTATATTGACATCTAGAATACTGAGAATATGTAATTAAAAGGGATCAAAATTAAATGCAGTTTTCGAGCCGAGTGGCTGTGCACTACAGTTGCACATACGATAGGAGTCGGCAAAGACTCTCAATCTGTAGGCTTTTTCGTTACAGAGCTTTTCCGGTTCAATTCTGTTGATTGAAGAGTTCTATTGTGTATGCTGGGAAACAAAACGACGTAGGTTGTCCAGGTTTTTTAAGTTGCTTTGAAGAGGATGTCTTGTTTCAGCATTCCTGGTGGCTTCTCGACTAGAGTGAAACAAGCCGTCAATACTGGGAGCGTCTAATCTTCCTGTTAGCAGTTGGGCTAATGTGAAAAGGTTTCTTGTGTTAATTGTCTGTTTCCAGGGAGGAATACTGAGATTGGAAAGCAGGATGGCTCTAGAGATAGTAAATGGGTGATTCGAGATCCTGTTCAGCCATCTCAAGAGCCAGTATTCGATACTTAGGAAAGCTTTCAGGTTGCTCGGTGGGACAGGGGACCAGATCTGTGGAGCATACAGTGGAATGGGAAGTATACATTTCAAGATATACTTTTTAACAAGATCTAGGTTTCTAGTGCCAATTAACTCCTGTCTGGCAGCCCAGATGCAGCATATGCTGAGTCTGAGCTGCATCAACATATGCTGCAGAAACATATGTTTTTGCTTTGATCAAAGTGCTCGGAGAATGTTAGTCCCTCATCCCATTTTAGGTCAAGGTCTACGTGCGATTTAATCTTTAGAACTTCGCATCCGCTTACCAGCATAGAGATATTGTTCCTACTCTTTTCCTTTGTAATTGTCATCTGGGCAGATTTGCTTGGGTTTAAATGTAGTCCAATACAGTCGAGGTAATGCTCCAGTTCTTTTATAGTGTTATTGGCTTGTTGATTTGTTTGCTTAACTTGTTGTGGATCTTTAGATTTGACGAAGAATTTCAGGTTATCAGCATATGTAAGAAAGTTGTCTTTATGGGATGCAAAAAATGGTTCCAGATAAAAGTGAGGAAAGAACGCCTCCCTGTGGCACTCCTTGCGAAATGGAGTAATGGGCAATAAAATCGTCATTACAGATTACGAGGCGTCTTTTCTTCAGAATGTTACATAAAATCTTTAGGAGACGACCTTGTATTTTGAAGTAGAAAGATAAGATTTGTTCCAGAGCCGTTATCGAAAGATTGTCAAAAGCTGCGGATATGTCTAGAAAGATAATATCGAGCTATTCCTTATTGTTGAGAGCTTTTTGCATCCGAAAAAGGGTCTCAAGGAGATTTGTGACAGTTGATCTTCCAGATAAGACGGAGTGTAGGTTCAGAGGACGATGCCCGAAGCAGTGTTGGGTGAGGGCTGAGAGAAGGGTCTTCTCAAAAATGTTCAAGATGGTGCAACTTATGGCTATGGGTCTATAGCCTTTGGGGTTTTTTGGTTTCTTTATTTTGGGAATCGGACTGACTATGTAGCTGTTCTATATACATGGGAGAGTACCTTTTTGAATGATTTCATTGAAGGTTTAATGCAACACCTCAATAATATAAGGGCTGCTGATTTTTGCCATGAAAAGAGGGAAGTTATCAGGACCAACAGTTGCTGTATTAGGAAGTTCATTTATGGCTTTCATGAGGTTTTCTTTGGTAATTGTGATGATTGTTAGAGGTGTCTTTCTGAGTAAGTTTGAGATGGATTCTTATTTTACTGCGATTCGGTGAAAATGAGACCAATAGAAATTCAACATGTTTTTAATACAGTTTAAACTTTTCTGTTTAAATATTGGAAATGTTGGGAATATCTGGGCATTACTCGATAAGGAAAAGTCAGATCAACACCATATTTTCTGATATTTTCTGCGTATGTTTCTGTTAGTTCCTGGGAAAGTTAAAAATCTTTATTGGAATACTACTAAACACAAAACATTGCAACATCGTCCCTGAAGGCCGTATTGGAATGGCAAGGCCAGGGATTAGCGATGATAATACAACATGTTAAAGAAAAATTAAAATGAATAACAACAGAGAATATTCAATAATTCAAACATAAGGAGATGCACCAGTTCCAGATTAAATAAGAATGCGTTACAAAAGGAGATGCACCAATTCCAGGTGAAATAAGGAATGCACCACAAAGAGATGCACAACGTAATGAGTCACTGCAGCACAGGGAGATGCTCTACCTACTTTAATGACATGGTCATCTCCTTTAAATGATGTGATTTGGTTGTGAACAACTGCTCATATGCATATGTATTGTATTATTTTATCTTACTGTGCTATATTATATAAAGCACTCGAACAGAATTCTCTATAGGTGGCGGAGTTGCCAGAGAAGCTGGCTGGGACCTCCAAGTTCAATAAGTAAATAATAATAATAAAAAAAAATCAAACATAAGGAAATAGATATGTATATGGAAGCATAAAATGTGGAACCACAACGTTCAAAGTACAATACATACTGTACAACACAGTACAGTATACAAATGAATTTAGGTACGTATACAACGTTATATGAGCATCTATTCCTTACAAATTTCATATTGCATTGCAATATGAAACGTGCAAGGAATTGATGCTCATAAATTACTTCAGTCCGTTGAAAGAATGAGTCTAACTACTTAAAAATGTTAGCAAAAGTATGAAGTTTGCCATTACTCGTCATTACTCGTGAATAAATTAGCAAGCCTCCTTCGAGGCAGATAGTTGGCTTGAAATGGCATAAAGGTGAGCTTCGAGGAAGAAGATCAGGGACAGAGATATATGACTCGAAGATGCGGCATCTCGAGAGATACGACTTGAGGACCAGTGCATCTGAAAGGGTAGAAACCTATCAGAAAACTATGAAAACGGCTAAGATATGAGCGCAAAGTTGGGATCATGTGAGAGAAGGCTGAGGGACTCTCCAAGAGCAAAAGTCCCAGAATGATGGTGCAGAAGTCTAGCCAGCGATCATTTTAACAGTCATGATAAGATGTGTCGTCCTAATCAGCAACGGGAGTACTCGAATTTGTAGCGAACTGGCCATTACAGTTGTCCTTAACGCTGGGTAAGTTTACGTTTGTTCACGTCCCATTTTAAGAGTCGTTATAAGAGAACAAACTGGCGGAGAGAGTGATGGATATGGTAAAGAAAACAGGCCCACCTGACGTATGCGAATATACGTATTTACTAAAGAAAATAATGCTGCTAAAAATCACTAAGACAGTTATTATCTAACCATCTTAGTAATTTTTAGCAGGTAATAAAAGGTAATACTCTACAGTTAATGGTTAAATTGTTACAGGTAGTATTCAATGCTTTCATCCAAGATTTATAGTTGAAGATTTTGCCCCTCCCTCTCACTAAGCACATGGTGCCTAGTGATAGGGAGGGGCATCAAAGAATTTCAGTATGAAGGAAGTCAGAAGTGAGCTGCCTTTTTATAGCATTGTGCTGTTCTACTTCAAAATTCGTACTGTTTAGTTTTCAACCAGCAGGCAATTCTAGAATTCAGGAATTCCAATACTTAATCGGATGTGGCAAAAAATACAGGGCGATTCTTTGTGGTTGCTTTCGTGAGAAGAAATCTATGTCAAGCTTTCAGAATAATTTAGTATGGACATTGACAAAAATGTGCTTTATTTTATCACTTCATTAATTGTTTTACTCTTACTTTCAGTATTACTTTTACTCTCGAGTTCTTACACGCATTTAATTTTCAGTATTGTCAATCACGTTCAAAATCTTTCTCCCCTCCCTCCGTCCCTCACTCCCCTTTTGTTACTAAATGAAAGAAATGAAGACTTAAGACTGTCTTTGTTTCGTACACCAGCCGTTCCTGCTAATTGCATAACTGTGTCACATTTCCGTTATGTCAATGTCATTACACCCTTTTTCAACTATACGCTGCTTCAGTGATTTATAAGAAATGCAGTTGGGCAGTGAGATCAACTGGGGAAGGGGGCGCACGTACGCATAGGGCCAATGGCAGGAATGTGCGGTGGGTGCAGCTGCACACATCCTTGTGCAAAAAAAGTGAAATATTTTAGTACAGTACATTATGATTCCAGATGCGTCCATCATACAGGTCAAGCATTAAATAAAATTCTTTAGTTTTTTTTAGGAGCATTAGGAACTAAGGCCATATTGCTCCGGGAATATGCGGTGATCATTCCCTGACCTTTCCGCATCCTCCGTATTTGGTGATCACGGGTTCGAACCCCGTGTCTAATCAAGAGGCGTGTTCTGTGCACTGCTGCTCCTGCCCACCTGGCTACGGAGGCGCCATTAAATAAAATATAATACATTTTCTGTTTATACCCAAGGACGACCACACGGTCAGAGGACTTCATAAGTTAGAGAGAATAAAATAAACAGCACCTTATTTAGCAGTCACGGTCTTAAACCCCGGTCATTTATGCACCCTTTCACTTGACCACTCGGCTACGGCGGACTGTTATCATCAGTTATTTCTGGCCGCAGGTTGCTCCGAATTAATCAGCACACCATCCCGGTTCGTTATATTCATCGGCAATTTCTTGTACATACTTCATTATTAAAAATAGGATATTTTATTAAAAAGCATTCCGTTTCGCAAAAGTTTCCAGTTCGACCACTAGTTGCAAATCCAATCAAGAGAACGAGGAAGAGGAGTGGGAGAGATTGTGTGGAGTGTACGTACTCAATAAGGATCCGTGTTCTTCTTGAGGACATCCATTATATCATAACAGAACTTTATTTTTTTTTTAAGTTATATGGGGACAATAATTTCGTAGGCTTTAAGATTTGCTGCAAAAAAAAAAAGAAAAAAAAAAGAGTCATGTTATTGTGGTGAAACTCATTTGGTTTATCGTATGATTATATCTTATTGTTTTCACATTATTTATTAATAAATAATTTACATAATGATTGCCAATTACATATTTACTGAGAATTAAATAAACTTCAATGAGAGGACACTTCTACTCAGAAAAATACTTGATTTAATGGAATGCGTAATACACGCCCCTTATTCCTTACGCCTTACCTACCATATATTGCCTCCTTCACCTCCTCTTCCCTTGGAGGAGTAAGGTATGGTGAACGTCAAGGCAAAAGAATATAAAAATACAAATAAAAACAGTAAATAGAATAGAATAGTAAGAGGAAACTAACGGAAGTGGATACTTGGGATATTTAACTGCAAATGTCCGAAAGTTTAACGTTCAGCGCAATGACATGTATGTTAACCAGTGAACAGAAACAAAAAAGGGTGACGTTTGATATTCAATCGACAAAAGTCAGATGTTGTTGTAGTAGGGTTTTTAGGGGCACAGCGACTAAGGTCATATTGCTCCATATATATACTGATTGTAAATGGCGTCTGTTCTGTGGTCGATTTTCTGTTTGCTGAACGAAAAAACCAAATTTCCGGGAGAAAGACTAACTTAGCCACGCTGTGAGTAGCTCATAAAAGAACCATAAAAATTTCTCACATCATCGATGGGACTTGAATTCAGGTCTTTTCCATCCGATGTGGGGAGGACACCAAATTTACTGATGTCGTGTACTACACACGATAGCAAAAAAGTCAGAGAGTTGTTATTAATGGACACTGCTCTTTGTGGACTAATGTTATTAGAGGAGTACCCCACGTACACCAGTGCTGGGTCCATTGTTATTTTCTATATTTATTAACGATATTAATGAAGGTATATCAGGCTTAATATCTGAGCTTACAGATGATACAAAGATTAGCAAGGTGGTTAATAACAGTAACCAAGGTATCTATTCTAACAAGATCTGGAAAAATTAGGCAGATGGCTGAGAAATGGAAGTTGAAATTAACATTGACAAATGCAAGGTACTGCATGTGGGTAGGAGTAATCCTAAATTAACAAACCAACTGTGTGGTACCATACTCGGGTAAGAGAAAATTAAAAATACCTGGGATAATTGTGCAATCATATATGAAGTTCTCCAAGAAATACAAACAGGATGCCTTATACAATGGGAAAATCACTTCCTTGTCGCTGCTAGCAAAGTTCCTGTATATCATTGGTAAAACCCCATGAGCCGTCCAGGCTCATGGGGTTTTACCAATGATATACAGGAACTTTGCTAGCAGCGACAAGGAAGTGATTTTCCCATTGTATAAGGCATCCTGTTTATATGCAGTACTCAAGATGCTTAGGACGCATCTTGAGTACTGCATATAGGTCTGAAGGTTTCATTTTAGGAAGGATGTAGATCTTCTGCAAGATGTGCAGAGAAGGGCAACGAGATTGATAAAAGGAACGAGAGGGTTGTCTCACTAGACAGGCTTCAGTTCTACAAATTACAGTATCTGGCGACTAGGCACCTGCGAGGTGATCTGATTGAGGTGTTTAAGGCTTTGAACGGATTGAGCAAGCTCAATGCTGATGGAATTTTTCCTCTTGCTCAGCTATGCACATGGGGGGACCTAAATTCAAATTGAGGAAGGGTGGTTGCAGGATAGATGTTCAGAGGTTTCCTTCGGCCAGTGGGTGGTTGATCGTTGAAAAAAAAAACTTCCTTCTGTTGTTGTGGAAGTGGGAAGTTTGAATAAATTCAAGGAGGAACTAAAAATTTTATTGGTGGGAATGGTTTTTTTTTTTTGGCTGATGCTTTATAAGCTTGCTTTCTTGCATCATATGCAACTACAGTAGTAATACTAAGTCAAATATGGCTGGTGGCAGTCACATTATCACATTACTTCCTATTGGGAGCAGTAGGGGTGGATTAACGTCCGAGTGTTTTCTGCGCCAAGATGAAGAAGGGGAATATAATCTATGCAAGGCTTCACATAACTGTTGTTTGTAATAGTTTTACTTTGAGATGAACCCAAGATTTCTTTGGAAGAAGAGATGCAACTACTGCCAATACAAGTCTTTTTTCACCTCAGTGATACTTGAAGATATGAGTTGTTGTAAAGCTGTATCTGATGATTGCATTGTTTTCATTATTCTTCTTATATTATTTCTCCGTTATTGGGGGGGGGGTGTCCACCCCGTGTACTTGGTATTTCTACCAAATACACGGGATGCTTGTTACAGCTGGTCTAGCTTGGTTATTTCGTAGTATGCTCGCATGATGTACGTATTCATTTCGATGCTCCATTTGATGCGTTGGCGATTTCTTCCTTTCTAGGTGGTCACTAGCGCAGTTGTGCAGGAAGAACTTCCAGTTGGCGGGGCTGGATGGTCTTGCCCCTTACTTGTGGTAGCCATATGGGGGACAGTGCCACTTGCTCCACTGTCTTCCTCTGGAGACTGTCTCCGACTTCTCAAACCAACCTCTCTGCCTAAGGTTTGAGTGCCTGTGACTTTATCCTGAGCCACACTCGATGCAGTATGATTATTATTCTCTTCGACATCATCCATCTATGGAGGTGGACCTGGTTAGCTTCGGCTTACATACAGTGGTAGTGCTAGTTCTTGGGAGTGACACCAGATTATGCCACAATCTGCGTTAGCTATCGCTCCGACCTGGGGGAAGGTATGTCCGCTGGAGCAAATTCGTAATTTTTTTTTGTTATTATTTATTTTTCATTATTATTATTATTATTATTATTATTATTATTATTATTTATTTATTTATTTTGTTACTAGTATACCGGTCTCACAGCGTGATGGAGCAGCGTTCGCTTCCGCCAGAGCGGAACCCGAATCCTGGTCCATCAGGCTGGTAGTCCAGTGTCGTAACCATTGGGACATCGCGCTCCTTATTATTATTATTCAGTATTCGGATTTTTTTTTTGGAATTGGCAAACATTACACTTTTAGAGTCAAAACAGAAACCAAACAAAAAAGGGCCCTAATGGGGCCTGGGGAAGAGCCTGGGAACTGGGCCCTAAGGCTTGGGACCGGGATCCTCCATTCGCAGTTAACCCAGAAATCTGGTACTGAAATAATGCCGACCATCATTTTGATGGCAAAGACGAGTCTTCTCTCGTGAATGATGGCAGGAGGACGTCTCATGTTGAGAGCTGACACGCCATCTGGGTGGTCCTTGGTGCAGGGGGAGTGTCGAAATTTCATTATGGCCCACTTCAATAACCAGAATTCCCCCGCGAAAATCCGTCTAAGATGGGTCGTAGCAGTTATTATTATTATTATTATTATTATTATTATTATTATTATTATTATTATTATTATTATCTGTTTATTTCCATAAGGAAATCACCCCGGGACGGCAAAGTGCCAGGAGGGTGTTGAAGTCCAGACTTTGGCGCCATAGAGTATGACCGGATAAATACATGTCTTAATATATCTGCACCCAACAGCTTGGTCATGGGCATGCATAAGCTATTTAATCATCCACCGGAGCCGACAGAACTTTATTTGCAGTTGGTCTATGTGCGGTAGAAAGTAGAGTTTTTGATCAAAAATAACGCCCAGATCTGTATGTTGTTGAACGGCAGAAATCTGAAGCATTAAGGCATTGATTCATGAAGGATTAAGGCTTTGATGTATTCAGCAGTGTCTCCATGGCTGATGGGAGAAAACAGTTTTATTTCATCAGGAACTTTGATATCAGTTAGGCCCTTCACGAATAGCACGAGAACAGCTGAGAGTCCAGACAAGACCCCGCCTAGTGGGACTCCAGTTGTATATAATAAAGAGTTCTTCTTCTATATATTTTTTATTTTTTTCATTATTTGTAAAATTTGGCCCCCGGGCAAGGGCACTGCTAGCTCGTACCTTAACCCGGCACTGACTGCACAGTGTATGAGCGGGTCTATGCTTGTAGGCAGTGCTCAAATTGGGCTGGAACTCAAAAGTTTAAGGGGAGGTTTTTTTTAAATTAAATAGAAAGCCTTCCGGTTGTTAAACTTCCCGAAAGAACACATTCGTAATTAATAATGAATAGTATAAGTCTAAATGGTAAAACCGACGAAAACCTTTGACAATGTGTTATATAGGTTGGAAAAACTCATGACAAAAAAAAAATATATATTATTGTTATTATTATTTTTAATTTCTGCTAGAATTGAATTTATTAAACTTATTCTGTAAACTATTAACAACCAACCATTCCGATGTTACTAATTTCCATTTCGAGCACTTGCTGTATACAAATATTACACGTTGTTGTGCGTTACTGACAGATTTTCAAGTTAAGGGATAAGTTGAATTGATAAAAATAAAAGTTTATAAAAATAAAAGTTTATAAATTGATGTTTTAGCTGTTTCTGAAATTCGTTATAAATAAAACTTTATTAGAAAGACTGTAGTGGCATTCGGGAAAAAAGTGAACGAGAAACTCCGACAAAAACTCTCTAAATACGAAAACCTTTTTTGAGTTTTTGCAGTGAATCGGTCGACTGACCTTAGCTACAGATAATAATACAGTATAATAGAGTTGAAAGTCAGAAGGAGATCTGTAACAGAGAGCGAAGGTCACCGGAAATAAATAGAAAAACAAAACAAATGAAAAAGAAACAAGATGACCTTCAGTCAGTCACGAAATCATGTCCGACGGTTGAGCTGATGTTCGCATTGCATCTGGACTGAAACGAAATCAGCCCAGGTGTGGCAAATTGGACAGGAAGGGGGTGAGCTCCTTTCATCCTCCAAAAGGGAATTTATATAGCTAAAACGAGAAACCGCGCTCTTAGTATGTAAGCCGTTTATGAAAAAGAAGACGCAAAGGATGCGATATCTTATTTGAATACTTCTGGTTTCATTTTTCCACGAATTTTCCTCATATCTTACTTTGCGGGGGAACTACTGAAATGTATACAGGACTGTGAAAAATACATTACTATAAGTACATTTATTTCCGTTTATTACTTATAACGTTTTCTAATGAAGGTAAATTCATTAGTTCTGAGTGAAGTGAAAAACTGGGGTCCGAATTACCCGGACCTCCTAAAACAAATGTTTACTGAAGTCTGAATTTTATACGATCTTTTTTGTCTAATTTAAATTTAATTATGAATCATAAACTACTTAGAATTAGTACTAGTCGAAAGCTAAGAAACGCCTTTAGCATTAGCATTAGCATTAGTAGAGGCATTTGATGCAAGAAAGCAAGCTTATGCAGCATCAGCCAAAAAAAAAAATAATAATAAAGTAAAATAAATAAATAAAAAATAACCACTTCCACTTCACCCCTCTGTTCGTTCAAAATACCTGTCCAGCTGAGCCTTAAACTTATTTAGGCTATCAACCTCCACCACAAGGGATGGCAGTCTGTTCCACCAACCAACCACCCGCTGGCTAAAGGCAAATTTCCGCACGTCTATCCTACATCTGTCTTTCCTCAATTTGAATTTATGCCCTCTCAGGTGATTTTTCTGAGCTAGAGGAAGAATCCCATCAGCATTGAGCATGCTTAAACCATTCAAGGCTTTATACACCTCTATCAGATCACCCCGCTGGTGCCTAGTCTCCAGACACTGTAATTTGCAAAATTTAAGCCTTTCTTCGTAAGAGCACCCCTTTGTTCCATTCACTAATCTTGTTGCCCTTCTCTGTACTCGTTCCAGCAGCTCTACATCCTTCTTGAAATGAGGCCTCCAGACCTGTATACAGTACTCTAGGTGTGGCCTGACCATTGCCTTATACAATGGAATAATCCGAATATACAAATAGAGGAAACAAATTTAGGAGTTTACTCAAGAGAACTCCCAACTGATCATTAAAAATTGTTATGACAAAGTGTGGGAGCCAACAATGTAACTGTTATAAGAGATGCCATTGAACAAACAGGATGGTTCAATTGAATTTCTTGTAATTGTCTTTATATATCAGTAAAGTCTAAGCGTCTCTTAGACTTTACTGATATATACGGAGTATTCTTGTTAAAAAATTTGCGCCATGAAAACCAAAGCGCTAGTGTACTGGTCTGTGTATTGCGTTTATTCTATTTGTTTTCCTCTTTGGTGGATGAAAACTCCGAGCCTCTGGAAGAACAAAAATCGTGTAACATCCTAGGTCACTAACTCGGCCACAGTGCGAAAAATTCTCAAGAAATTCCTCTGGTGTTGATGGAGAAAAATCTTGGGATATAAGTCTTTTCCATACCCTATGGAAAAGGTCCGGATTCGGATTGTGCTTTCTGCGAGGGCCTCTATAAATTGTTTCTGTGATAAATTTTCGACATACTTTTGTTAGGTAATTTTTTAGTTATTTCCTTGTTCAAATTCTGGGTTTGTGAAGAACAGATTAATTAGTATAAATTTCTATTTATACTGTACTCTGTACGTCTGGAGCTAATGAAGTTTAACTTCTCTGTAACATTTTTATTGCAGTCAATATAACAAGGAAACATTTGACAGTGTACCACCCTACATTTTTGATGGCAACGCACGGTCTCGACATTACTCTTCCGTATCCTCGTACATTACTCCAGAACTACATCCGACCCATCCTCCATCTTTGTAATTTGGCTTAAAAGGAACGTCACAAGTCTACGGCATATTTTAGGCCTAACAAAGTTCACTACAAGTTTATCACTCTTAAATTGACAGAATAACTTAAATAATACGGCATGGACGTATAGGCTTAACCTTGAGAAGACAACAATCTGAATTTTGTGCACCATGTTTTGGCTAATTTCAATTTAATTATGAGTCATAAGCTAGTTATAATTAGTATTAATTAATCGAATGCTCAGAAGTGCCTTTTTCCGAATATACAAACAGAAGACGAAACAAATGTTTAGATAAATTATTATGAATTAATATTTGTATCTGTAAGAGCTACATTCAGTATGACAGTAGACAAAGTTTGACTACCGTCGTAGTCTCTCTCTCTCTCTCTCTCTCAATCTGTTGTCTACCCCTCCTCCTGTAAGCCTCCGTCATTCCTCACTAAGAGTGAAATTAAATGGCAACTCTACGTGGAGCAAAGACAAAATTATTTTCCTTCCACTACTGTATCTCTTTCCTCGAGAATTAAGCAAAACATTTGGCCCACATTCTTACAATCTCGGTTATGTATGAAAAGCAACCGTCAGATACAACGGAATAGTCTTGCAGCATATGTAAGAATGTAAATAAATAGAGGATTAAATTTTTGCGATGTAACAGCATAACTGGGAGCTTCTGTTCGGTGGACATAATTGCATAAATCGATGTCGAAAAGATTCTTTCTCAAGATGTAGATTCCCCTAGTAATACATAAATTATCTTTATTATGCACTGAAGGACTTGTACATAATACCCGTCACGGCGCCGTGCCAGGAGCATACAGTAAAATACTTAAAAAACAGAGAAAGAACAAGGCATCTTAAATATGATATAACAAAAATTGATATAATGGACAGATAACTTATGTTACATATAGACTGCTGTTCTTGAAAAGTGATCGTATCTTACAGATGTTCAACATATTTTAGTTGAAATACTAACAAGCATTTTATATAAAGAATTGTAAGATCACAGCCAGGAAACTTTTTCAAAATTGACCTCCAATGTGAATTTCGAATCAGAATCCCTTTGGAGATCCGGTCAACCACTGTGAATACTTGTGAGCAGCTTACAGACAATCCTCCTTCTATAATGGGAATCCTGCACGAAAGTATAGAAATCGCAGAATCTGAGTCGGCAGAAAGCTCCCTCAGAGAGAGCCTGTTGAATCGTGATAATAATACAGGATTTTCAAGGAGAGCTTTGGGAAATCCTCCAGAAACGAACATCTTAAAAGATTGTTGCATTTTTAGCATATTATATAACCTGCGGAAGACGAATAGCGCCTACCTCTCTTTCCATTGAGGAGGACACAATATGCCAGGGAATGCCCATCTGAAAAGCCAATATTTGCGGGCGAAAACCATTTGACATGTTGTGGCAGCTAATGCCCAGATCTGTGCACTATACAGGATAAGTGGGTGAATGCATATCACAATATATTTTCCAATATATTGGAAAAATCTGTTGTATTCTATTGGAAATTCAATAGAACAGAGCAACAGAATAAAACAGCCAAAGCTGAATCCTGTAGCATAGACACTACCACCTCGGAAACTGAAGAACTCTTCTCGGAGATTTCCGACTACTTGACTGAAACGAAAGCTAAATAACTGCTGCGATACGTGTTCGGATGATTGTGAATACAAAGGATATGATGAAACTCGAGATGTAAATGGCCAACTCCTTTTACTACATAAAAGGAGTTGGCAGTAGTAATGCTCGAAATTAGTGATAATTAGAGTAATAATAAGTGATAAATGATGCGAGGAAGAACAGCAAAAAAAGAAAAAAGAAAAGAAAAAAAAAAATTCCAACCTCATAATTTGTATAATGCTTCCTTGAATATATTCAAACTGTCCATTTATACAAAGTCAGTTTATTCCCACAAATGCTCTACAGCTGAAAACAAATTTTCGCACTTCTACCCTGCAGCCATCCTTTTTAAATTTAGTTTATATCTCCTGGTGTGCTGTCTAAGGAAGAATAAGGATGCCAGAATTTAATTTACGCAATCTATTTAGAGCCTTAAATACTTCAATCGAGTTCCCTCGCAGGTGTCTGGTTCGAAAGCGCTGCAATTTGCAGGACTGTAGTTCTATGGTTTCACCCCTTTTCTGTCCTGGACTAAACTGGTTGTTCTTCTTTCCACTTATTTCAACAGTTGCACATCCTCTTAAAACTAGGCTTCCCAATCTAACCATTGCCGTCTACAATAGAATAATCACCTCCTGGTACCTGCTGGCAAAATTTTTGTATTTCATTCCTTATGAAATGTTCTAGCAGCCTGTCTCCATTGCTTAGAGAACTTCATGTTGGACTGCATTATTACCTCTAGGTCTCTTTCATTCTCCACCACCACCACCTTCAGTGTGGTATAACACAGTTGTGATTGCATTTATTATTGTGATTACCGTGCATTTAGCAATATTAAACATTGAGTGCCACTTCTCGGCCTATCTGACTAAATTTTGTAGTTCTGCCGCTCATCATCCCTTTAGCCATAGCAGTAACTTGCTCCTAATGCCACATTTCTCCAATTTTACAGCAGTCCTTCAAGTAGAACATTGTCAAAAGCTTTGCTAAAATCTAAAGATATGGTGACAAAAATTATTTTTTGCATCCTGTTCCTTTATTGCTGTGTCATTATTAATCATGTCGGACAAATCCATACTGTGATTTCCATATAATTGCATTTCTGTCAAGATGATTCTGCAATACTTCTGAGTCCATTATTTTCTCTGAACAGAAGTCAAGATGACAGGTCTGTAATTACTCACTTCGTCCTTTTTTTTTTTTTTACGCCTCTCCCTTATATAAATATCATAACATTCACAAAATTATTAACTGCTAAAAATTGGGAGACTCTGATTCGCTGAAAACCGAGGACCTGCTGTCTTGGCCTTGGCTTGCGCAAAGGATGATGAATAACGAGCTACCACTACTCAAAAGTACATTGAAGCAGCTGGTTTTGGTTCGTTGGGCGCAATATGGCCCATGAGCGACTTGGGCCATATTGCGCCGTATATCTGTCTGTAAATTGCCTATGTTCTATAGTTGATTTGCCCTTTTTGCTGGACGCAAAATTCGAGTTTCCGGGAGAGGAAATTAAAAAAAAGTCCATACCACACTCGCCTGAAACCAACTAACTTGGTCACGTTGTAAAAATGCCCATAAAAACTCCTCACGTCATCGATAGATTTGAACTCTGGTCGTTTTCACCTAGTAGTGATTCTACCAACAGTGCTATCCGCAAGGGCAAGGAGTTGAAAAGTTTACAGCAAGTTTTTCCTTCGTACATTATCAGGATGTACAACAAGCTCCACATAGACCGCAGAAAAATAACAGGATGGAAGTTTTTCAAAATGCAAACCTTCAAACCCACCTATAAATGTAATCATGCAATTAAGTGAAACCATAAAAGAAAACTGAATGCTGAAAACAGTAAAAATGATAGAAAAAGTCTTTATTTTGTATATTTTATTACTGTCGTACCAACAATCACGTTCTTTTATGTTGTTTTGTACTGCGCTGCTGTAAATGTTTGTGTTTATGGTTCACGATTCCATTAATGTGGTTCAATTTTCCATTATTTTTTTGTGAAATCATAAGTTACATGATTAAACTATGTATCTTTAAAATTAATTAATAAAAATATTATAAGATTTAAAGAATAAAACGTATTACTTTCTATTAGCAGTCGTATCCTATTACAGTGAAACTTCTCCTAACGGACACCTCTCTTTAACGGACATCTCTCTACAACGGACATTTTCAAATTCCCCAACTCACCTCCATTGGTTTTAACGTGTTTGCAGCTTCTGTCTAGCGGACATTCTCTGTAACGGACGCGGACAAGCAATCTGCACTGTTTCGTTTAGATTAGCACTTCATTTAATCTCCCCATAACGGACTGCTGGAGTGCTCACGGCCCTTTTTCTAGGAACTTTTCTTCCACGTATTGCCTGAATCGTGTGTTTATTTTCTATTTCCGATTCTCCGAATTTTATCAAGGCTTAGGTCGTGGTTCTAAACCCTTTTTCAAGAATTTTAAGGCACGTGTAAAACTTCTGATGAATTCGGTGTGTGCAGGGAGGGGGAATTTGGTCGGTCTTTTCAGTTTCAGTTTTGTTCAGTGTCGTGTGAAGTGCACAATGTCTTCTCGTAAACATTTAACTTTAAAAGATAAAGTCGAACTCATTAATGCGTATGCTCGGCAAAAAAATAGTGTTCGCAGTCTCGCTGCAAAATTCAAAATCGAGAAGACGCAGGTAAGCGACATCGTAAAGAAAAAAAAATGAACTGCTCAAACAATTTTGGCAACACGGAAATGATCAGGTTCAAAAATCATTCCCGAAAACTGTTGGACTTAATTGACAATGTTACGTATGGGTGGTTTTGTCGGCGCACGTGCTAAAAAAATTCCCATTAATGAGCCTATTATTAGGGAAAATGCTTTGGAGGTTGCGAAATCTATGGGAGTAAATGAGTTCAAAGCTTCTGTGGGATGGTAGACAAGTTCAAAACTCGGCATAAAATTTCTTGGAAAACCGTAAGTGGTGAAGGTGGATCTGTTGATACTGGGGTTGTAACAGAGTGGACCGTTAAATTGGAAGATTTATGTCGTGATTTTGAAGCTAAGGATATTTACAACTGTGACGAAACAGGGTTGTTTTTTAAAGCTCTTCCTGAAAAAACAATGAGTCTAAAAAACGAAAAGTGCCAGGGCGGAAAAATTTCTAAGGAACGCTTGACTGTACTATTGTGTACAGATATACTGGGAGACTTTGAACAACCTCTTGTTATAGGAAAACCACAAAATCCTCGTTGTTTCAAGAGCATAAAGTTGAATCTTTTGAATGTTGACTGGAAGTCTAATAAAAAAGCGTGGATGACACGAGATATCATGAGCGAATGGATAAGTCACTTTAACCAAAACATGATTCGTCGAAACAGAAAAATTATTCTTTTCATGGATAATGCTGCATCTCACCCGCACATTGAATTGTCCAACATTCAAATCGTTTTTCTGCCACCAAACACATCTGCAGAGTGTCAGCCCTTGGATCAAGGGATAATAAAAAAATTTTAAACTTCACTACAGAAAACGTGTTTCAAGACATCTCATTGCAAACATGAACGATTGAACATGTGCGAGTGACCTTGCAAAGAAAATCAGCATCCTGGATGCGATTCAATTGATTTCCTCTTCAGTAAACGCAATTAGAAAACAAACTGTTGTGAACTGTTTTGTAAAGTCTGGCTTCTCAAACGCAAAAATTGAAGTTGTGAACAGCAATGTGGAGCACCAAGAAGAACAAGAACTTCAACATTTATTGATAATGTAAGATACTTCAGCTACAAGTGATCTTGGCTACAAAGATATAGACTCGAACCTCACTACAGAAGATGGTGCTCTAGATATCAACGACATTATCATCGATATTTTTCAAGAAGTTCCTCATGAGGATGAAGAAATGGAAGGAGGTCATTCTGTCGAAGAACATATTAACGACGAACCACCGATGAAAATAGAAGAAGCGCTCATACAAATCAATCGTTTAAAAATGATTTTCGCCGCTGAAGAAGATACTGAAGGACTTTCGATGGTTTCTTCACTCCAAACAAATGTTGAAAACAAAATTATCAGGCGGAAGAAGGTGCAGAAGAAAATAAGTGATTACTGTATGTATTTTTCTTAAGATAAAGTCATAACACGCAGAGCACAATTGTATGTATATTATTTACAAAAGTATTGTGCAAAATCTGTATATAATTTAATTTAATTTTACATTAAACGTTTAACGATTTTTCTTTTTTCTTTTTCTTTTTCTTTTTTTTCTCCCTCAGACTTCTTGTTAGCGGACACTTCTCTCTAACGGACAGATTTTCGTTCACCATGGCTTCTTCCTGGAGAAGCGATTAAAGTTTTGGGGGAGAAGCGACTGGCAGGTGAGGGTCGTGCAAGTCTCCGCACAGGCGCCTCCCCGTCTCAACACCGGCTCTCTGAGTACCTCCTTACCTGGATAACTCCAGCTTTGAAAATTATTAAAAAATACTTCTCGTCCTTTAAAATTTATAAAAGATCTTTATAGAATTATTAACTAACTATTTAGCAACCTTTTTGTCACCAAAAGGAGAATTATTTAGTACAAAGAAGCGCGCTATCGAAGTGCAATAAAAATTTGTTTTTTTAATTTTAACACAATAAGTAAATGTTAGATTTCAATCGGATTAGTTTTCCCTTGATAAGCATCGAATAACGCATAGCTAATGTGATTTTTAAGATGTTTACTCCATTAGCGGCGACAATAGAGGGGGGACACGAAAATTACTCACATTTTCCTGTCTGACGCCGCCATTTTTAATTTTAAAATTATATTTTAAACCTACTCGTTGAGCTCTTTCCAACGGTGTATAATAAGCTATAGGTTGTCGACAACATTTTTGTCCCCCCTACAATATACCCCCCATTTCTCAGACAAATTTTTGTCAACAACGATCAATATGGCATTATGTTGGCCCACATGATGTACAAACCCATGCAAAATTTTATTTCAAGTCACTAGGTTGAGTGTTCCAGAGGTACAATGCTGTGACAGACGGACGGAAGACAGACAAAGTAACGTTATAAGGGTTCTTCGTTAGACTATAGACCCTAAAAAGAAGAAGATATAAATAAATAACATTATTTTTAAACGTTGTGTTTTTGTGCTGTGGGTGAGCATCCCAATCGTTCTATCTACCTAGTTACTAATCTGGCCAAAGCGGTATTCAATTTCGTGCCAAAGTTCAAATTGTTGTCTAGCTGTTGTCCAGTCTGTGATGTTTTACAGAAAAATATCACACACAGACTTGTCACCTAAGAAAAATAAGAGAGAGAGAGTGAAAATATTTGTAATACTAAGCACGAACTTAATCAGAGTTATCTGAAATCGATAACTTCGGTTACTAGTTTTCAAAGAGAAAGAACAGATAGCAGAGCTCAATAGCCATTGAGCATGAAGCACATAAAGATATAAATAAAATATGAATGTGTTACTAGGGGGCTTTGCTCGCCAACCCCCGCGCACGCTTTTCTACGTAAAATGTAGAGGTATGACGGAGTAAGTCAAATCTTTTCTATGTAAAAGACACACCTGTCGAAACGCACTGATCGATATCGAATCATGGAATGACCGATGTAATTATTTACCTGCGCATTTGTAGTGACGCATTGCCCCGCCCTCTTCTCCCATTGGCTCGAATAAATATCACTAGGAGAAAAACTTTTTTAATATATAGATAGATTACACATATATATGGTCACGTTATTATAAGCATGGTGATCAACTTTTAGTGGATTTTGTTCTGGTGTGAATTTTATTTATTTTAGTGAAACAAGTAGTTTTATCGTGATTAGTGTTTGTAAACAGTAGTTAACTAACCCGAAATACCTGCGGTGTCAAACGTCCATTCACAGATAAGTATATTTCCTTATTTTAATTTGATTACTTATCGTTATGCCTAGTAAGCTTGCAATTTACTTATCGAAACGAGACGAGGCTGAAACCCGAGAAAAAATCATGGACTTCGAAAACTTTCCACAGTTTAATAAGCTTAGTCCAGCATTCAAAGAAATGTATCCAACTGGAAATAATGACCTTTCACCTATCAGTTCGAAGAGACAGAAAATAGAAGCAGCGAATCAAAATTATCCTACTTTTTTAATATTGTATTTCACTGCCTCACCAACGAGCCACTAAGTAAAATCTCTCCACTTGTATTTATTCTCCAGGTATCGCTGAATACCTGGAAAATGCTGCAGGCTCACCAAAAATGGGAAGACGACTTAAATCCGGAGATCTCTTGGTGGAAACAATCAATCAGAAACACGCTGCGACATGTTTGAAACACTTGTCTTTCGATGGAGTAAACGTATACCTTACACCTCATGCGATGCTAAGTAGCTCTGAAGTTGTCATTATAGAATGGGATCTCATGAATGTCAGAGAAGAACAACTTGTTCAAGAATTAAGTGATCGGCAGGTAACGGAAGCTAAACGCATTCTGATAAAAAAAAAAAAAAAAAAAAGATAGCATTCTAGTACCGCAAGAAATATTAACATTACCATAATCAAACAGAATGTCCATCAGAAATAATGAGATGTTCAACCTCAAATCATACAGTATACAATAAATCTTGCGAACGCTGGAAGATCGAGGGGAAAAAAATCCAAAAATGTAAAGTAAAGAACAAAATAACTTATCAGGAAGCTAAAAATCGTATCGCACCTCTCACTTCCAAACCTTATGCTGTATCTCTTCAGAGGAAGCACAATGAATGTTGCAACACAGACAAACCTTTCCGCCTCACCCGACATCTCAATTTCTGTTTGGGAACATAAAGTTCTCTCGATACGAAAAGAACCCATGAATCACGCAAATGCAGATCACGCTAGTAACACAGTCTTTTCAGTTCCTCCAGGAAATGGGTACAAATGCAACATATAAAATAAAAAATAAAATAAAAAAACAACTCGGCAACCACCGTTGAGCCCAAAAAATCAAAAATGGGTACGAATCACCATTTTAGCAAGAACTATTACTTGAGACATACAAAAATTGATGAGTATTTTAACCGACTGTTTTTTTTTTTTTTTTTTTAAAGGAAAGAGCTAAAACTGAGAAATGCAAACAGAATACTAGCAAAAAGTCAGACTTAACCTTCTTCCCCAAGAAGAATTAATGACAAACTTCATTCAATGGACTGTAGAAAATTCCGAAGCAATACCAATGATATTTACTATTTAATAAACAAATGTAATCTTGCTGGCATCTGTTTACAAGAAACCTACCTTACTCTCTCAGTTAATCTTATGATAAAAAGTTATACCTTATAAAGAAGAGACAGAACAATTCACAAGCTTCTCATGACGGCGTTGCCATATTAATTAATTCCAACTTTCCATCTAAAGCAATTTTTACACATACCTTGTTGGAAGCAGTTGCAATACGTGTTATCGTTGAAATAATTGTAACTTTAGTTTCAATTTACCTTCCGCCGAATACTTCTTTCTTCATAAAGGATTTCAATGATTTTCTGAGACAATTGCCACCCCCAATTTGCTTACTAGGAGGCGTTAATGGCCACCATCCTTTTGTGGAGTTCTTCAGAAATAGACTGACGAGGTCGATTAATTGAAAGATTATTATATGTTCATCACTACACCTTGCTAAATATAGCTGACAGCACAAAAAACAAGCAATTATATTTTCGAGTCACCTAGAATTTTTTTCATATATATTGGGTCTGTAAATTGCATGTGTTCTCTGGTTTACCTGTTTTGCTGGCTGAAAAACCTTAGTTTCTGACGAAAAAATTTTGCTATCTACGTCTGAGACCGACTAACTCAGCCACAGAGTGAAAAAAGCCAACAAAAGTGCCTCGCGTCATCGACGGGTTCGAACCACGGTTTTTTCCACCCGGTATGGGGGAGGACGGTGATGATACCACTGTGCTACTCGTGCAAACAGGTAACAGTTCATGCATACACCTACCTGATGAGTCATTCTCAGCAATTGCCCTGTCCACCCGCTCTCCCTCGCTAAACATTCAACAAGTATCATCACACCGAAGACGGAATGATCACCAGTAGAATCGTTTGTTTGTTATTTGGTTTTTAGGAGCATTAGCAACTAAGGCCATATTGCTCCGGGAATATGCGGTGGTCATTCCCTTGACCTTTCGGCATCCTCCTTATTTGGTGGTGACGGACTCGAACCCCGGTCTAATCAAGAAGCGCGGTAGAATCAAGATTGTACAAAAGCTAAGAAAGAGAAAGACAAAGCAAAGAACCAGTTCTGAAAATATCCTGCTACTCTCAACCTCATAACCTATGAATAACTTAGAGCAAAAGCTTGACAAGTTTTATCAGAAAAGCTAAGAAAGATTCCTGGAACAGATTAGCTTTATCAGTTAACAAAGACACCGACATCAGATTAATTTGAAGAAGATCAGACTGCTCAATAACAAGTTTCCACCCACCATCTCACTTTCCAATTATCTATTTTAATGGGAATACATTATCCTCTCCACAAGATACCGCGCATTTATCCTCTCCACAAGATACTAGGACGATCATTTGCTCGTGTATCAGCAGCGGTAACATACAACTCAACCTTTAAGAAAATTAAATCTCAACCTGAGATGCAAAATCAATTTTCCATACAAATATCTCTTTTCCCTGTAACCAGCCGTTTGGGTGATCAGAACTGAAATAATCCATAAGCAAATCTCGCGATTGTGCAGCTGGTCCGAACGGCATTTTCAACTCAATGCTACAACACTTGAATGAAGCAGACTTAGAAGGCCTACTAAACTACTACATCCGTAATTTTTCTAGAAAATGTTTATATGAGGTCTTGGTGCCATTCAATAATTGTAGCCTTTTTAAAACCAAGGAAAGACCCTTTAAATTCTTGGAATTATTGCCAATATCGCTTTCTAGCTATCTTGCAAAACCTCTTGAAAGAATGCTTCATAACCGCTTAACTTGGCTATTAGAAACCCAACATTTGCTAAATGCTAATCAATTTAGTTTTCGCAAGCACAGATCCCCCTTTTCCTTATGATTAAAATAAAATCTAACATTCGCAATGTATTTATTAAAAAAGAAATTATGGTTATGGTGAGTCTTGATACAGAAAAAGCATTTGACACTACTTTGCATTATGGAATCCTGCAGGATCTTTATAAGCTAGGACTTTTTCCTCTCTTTATTAAGAACTTTCTACAACATCGATCCTTCCAAGTACGATTTGACACCGTGTACAAGATCCTTGACGAATTGGTCATTGGGGACCATCTCTACCTTAACAATGATGCCTAGTCAGATAATGGAAGACAACAAACTCCATGCACCCACTGTACAGGAAGAAAACTTCACCAACATGGAGGTTACTGATGCCATCAGCAAAATCAAGTCAGGTAAGGCTCCAGACCTTGACCTGATTGAGGGCGAGGTGGTACTGCGGGTTTGGTCAACTAACCCAGAACTACTTATGGATCTGTTTAATTCCTGCCTTCATGAGGTCTGCTTCCCAGATATCTGGAAGCACGCGAAGTTCCGACGACTCATCCCCAAAGTGGCCACCTTCGCAAACCAAACTGCTGCTTAGCGTCCTATGATTCTGGGGAAGGTTCTGAAACAGCTTCTTTCTAGACTGTCAACAAGGTACCAGGAAAACAGGATTCTCTTCTGAGAACCAGTTTGGCTTCAGGCCTGGGCACTCTACAACAGATGCTCTACTACAGCTTAGCAACATAAGGTAAGAATCTGAATTCAATATGTTCTGGCACTTTTCGATGATTTCAAGGCAGCGTTCCACTTGATCTGGTGGCCTTCTGTCATCAGACGGGTAAGATAAACGCAGTACCCACCAGAAATCTACAACAATCCGATCAATTACTTCACTAACAGGAAAATCACTATCGAGACCCTCTTCCATAGCATAACCAGGTCCAATTCTAGAGGCTGCCCTCAAGGTTCCATCTTCTAGCTTACCTCCATGTTCGCGTACGCAGACGACCTCATCATCCTCGTTGCGGTCCCTCCCGGGCAGCCCTTGAGTTGCGTGTAAATGACGTCCAGACTGTTCTTGCACATTGGACAGAAATACATAAGCTGACCATCTCCACCACCAAAACAAAGGTGCTTCTTATCAAGGGAATTCTGGACATATGTAGACCTCCCGTTATTCACATTCAAGGTGGGTACATCCTTCAAATTCTACATTACAATAAAATATCTTGGAGTCACAATGTAAAGAAGTACGTAGAGATGCTCGCTAGGGGACTAAAAGGAAGGACACAGTCTCATGTATGCTGCTATGTTCCTCCTAGGAACATCTTATGATTCTGCCGTCTGGTTTCTCAGGGCAGACAGAAAAACCTTTGCAAACAGAGTTGACAAAATCCAGCTGTTCTTCTTATTACGTATGAGCAGGGCTTGCAGAACCACATCCACTATTGCTCTACAGGTGATCTACGGCAACCTTCCTCTAGATCTTTACATTAACTACTGTGGCCTCTTCCATGCAGCAAGGTCTAACGTTGAAACTAACTTTCTTGGTATAACTGCCCTTGCAGAGGACAATCACGTTTTGGACAAGAAGAGTGTGTGGTCAAAATTTACCAATTTATGGCAGACCCACTGGTCCTCTGGATGTAAAGGCGAAGCCACCAGAAAATTCATTCCTGACATTAGCCACTTTAACAAACATACCATGGCCTGGTTTACTCCAAACCTAGAAATCACTTTTGTATTGACTGTTTACTGCTCCATTAAAGTCTGCACAAATCAGCTTGGCCATACTGAAGACGAATCTACCTGTGTAATGAGAGGGAAGACCGGACCCACCTCCTGAAAAACTGCACAGTTTACCTTGATCTCCTCCTCCAGACGAACCTTCCAGTCTTTGATCAATCTCATTCTCTAACTGTAGCGCCTTGGCCTAGTTGGTTAAAGCGCCTGTCTAGTAAACAGGAGATCGTGGGTTTGAGTCCCACCGGTGCCTTGTAGAAGGGAGTTTTTTCTCTTTGGAGTGCCGCTAGGTGGCGGAAGTTGATCAACTGCTGAATTATGTGCTACGCTTTTTACCTTAATTTAGTATGGATTAAAAGTCTCAAACTAAGTACATTAGGTATCAGTGGGTAGCTCTCTTCTCCAGCTTCTGAAACAAGTACCAACAGAAAACTAAAGTAAGCAGGTAAATATTATTTCTAAAGATTAAAACTGCGAATATCTCATCGGACATTTTCTAGTACGTACATTTATACGCAACGTGTACGCCTACCGAGGGACCAGACTATGCCAAATCACTACAAGGTCCATACCTCCTACTGTACTTCTCCTTAACAGCTGGGAGAATGGCTTTAGTAAAGTTACAGTACCTCTCTATTCTGTTGTTCCCCTCAGGGAATGAATGACCTTAAAAGCAGTTATTGGGAGAATTTGCTCCTCAGTTGACATATCTCGACTGAATCGATCTAGGAAGAAGAAATTTCTTTGTTTATCGTGTAAATCCAAGAAAGAGAACGATGGGAATGAACAGGAAAATAAGACATCTAAGGAAGAGTCTAGCGAAGGTGAGTCGGACGATGACGCCTGCAGCGATCATGAGCTAATGGACTTCTCTCAAGATATCTGCTCTGGGATACCCGAAGAACTAAATAATATCATTAGTGACTCGATAACGGAAATCCTCCGGTGTGACGCATGTCCAGATGACTGCGAACATCGGAGACTTCATAGCAGAACCCAAGACAGTGACAAAAATCCAATCCTCGTTGCACGGTGTGATGCAGAAAGCCCGCATTACAATGGAACTGAGAAAAACCAACGTTGCAGCTCGGAACCCTACAAGAGCAAACATGAATATCACTTAACAGAGCTCCTCTCTCCGATGTACAGATCCCTACGGGAGATCCAAGAAGAAAAAAATGAACTAAGGTAGCAAAACATTAAAATCAGTAGAAGTCAAAAATTATTAGAAGAAAAATTAAATACAATACTAGCGCATTTACAATTAATAGAGGGAAGAATTGACACTGCAGTACTGTAAGCTATGAAGAAACAGGAAAATAGGACACAATACAAGGATGCGGAAAGACGCAGACAGATCTGCATACACAGATATCTAAATTGCAGAGTGATATGAAAGGAAAAATAAGGAATGATAAGAATAATAACTTTAGAAATGAGGGGAGCGAGTCACTACTACATCTAAGAGTGTCAGGATCTGAAATCTCCATTGAGAAAAACTACACGACTAGGCCAGAAACAAGAATAGATCCCGCCAAAGCTAGTCCCCTCTCCCTATCAACCCCATGACACCCCGAGAGCACAATGACGACAGAAATAAATCCTGGACTTACTAGACAACCTATCTTTGCGCAGATTGCGGCCCTTCCCCTGAAGGCACTGCAGCAAAACAAGACGAGTGAATCTGCCCCATTGATACCCTCGCACACAAATCAATCCATTTTTGAGAACAATCTCGCGGACTATAAGCTTCAAAAAACAACAAAAATCAATGATGAGCAGAATAGAACTGAGACCACAACGAAACCTGTATCAGGACACAGTCAGAAGCTGGCCGATAGATTTAACATATCCTCTGTACAAACCAGAGGAAAAATATTTATCTCAAGACTCAACCCGCAGACAGGTCCAAATCTTATTAAAGAAATGTGCGACAGAGGATTAGAGATTGACGTAGAGGTCAAGCAAATCCTCACAAGACATCCTGCATATGTTTCTTTCATACTCTCCTGCCCACTAAACAGTGAAGGACTGCTCTTGGACAGAAACATCTGGCCAGTAGGAATGCTAGTGAAGACATACAGAGAAAGGTCTGGGAGACCCACAATTAAGAACAACAGAACGAACCTATGAAGAGCCCAATAGCAATCAACAGTCAACTTAACTTGCGCAAAAGAATCTAACCAGATTATTATCTTCTTACAAAACGTAAGATGCTTCTTACGTTACGAATGAATTGAAACAAAGATAATCTTCTCATAAATATATTAAAAATGACGTCATTCTGAAACACCTGATCGCATATAATTGGCAAAAACTATACCTTTTGGGCACTGATGATGCCTTATCAGCTCTCTAGCAACTCATGTATATGGCTCAAGAAGGAGCATCTAAGAACTCATCTTTACATTTTCAGAAATGAAGGCCCTCCGCGGTGTGCTTACTGCCATAATGTTCTGTCAGTAAAACACATGTTACTTGACTTCCGATTATCAGTACGAAAGGCTAGAATCATTCCTATCTCTCAGACGTTTACGGGAACCTATAACAATGAAGCACATCTTGGGAAATGAAGCAAACCTAGATGAATTTTTCTCCTTTCTAAAGAAGATAAGGACCTTGTTGCCCACTGCTGCCCACTCCTGAGACCGACTATCTGCGCCACCGAGTGAAAAACACCCATTGATGTTTCTGGCATAATTAAAAAGAATCGGACCCAGGCGTTTTCCTTCCGATATGGAAATAACGATGATTATAACTGTGCTACCCATAAAGACATGGTTGAAATATGAAAAAAAAAATTATGTATTAGGGCCACTCAAAAATTACCTTATTTGCCAATATACAAGTATATTATGCGTACAAATTGAGTGTGCTATATTGTTGATTTGTCTCTTTTTCTGGAAGAAACACCACAATTTCTGGGGTTGGGGAGCCGTTGGTCTTCACGTCTGTGACTAAATAACTTAGCCACGGGCTGAAAAAAAAAGTCCATAAAAGTTAGCATTAGCATGGAAGTTTGCTCCACAAATGAATCACCCGCTGGCTTAAGGCAAATTTCCGCGTATCCATTCTGCAGCTGTCGTTCATCAATTTGAATTTATGCTCCCTTCGATGGTTAATCTGAGCAAGAGGAAGAATCCTATCAGTATTGAGGTTGATCAAACCATTGAAAGCCTTATACACCTCAATCAGATAACTTCGCCGGTGCCTAGTCTCCAGACGCTGCAGTTTGCAGCACTTAAGCCCTTCTTGGTAAGAGCAACCCTTGCCCCCACAATCTTGTTGCCCTTCTCTGTACTCGTTCCAACAACTGTACATCTTTCCTAAAATGAGGCTTGTTGTTGTGGTGGTGGTGGTGGTGGTGGTGGTGGTGGTGGTGGTGTTTTCTAGTGCAAAGGGCTACTTAGGCCATATTACGCCCTAAAATGAGGCCTCTAGACCTGTAATGCTGTTCTCAGGGTGTGGTCTGACCATTGCTTAATACCAGGGATGAAGAGGATAATCACCTCTTCAATCCTGCTAGCAAACTTCCTATATATCATTGAGAAGACCCTATGAGCTGCTCTGGCAGCCTGATTGCACTCTCAGGAAACTTCATATGACTGCACAGTTATTCCCAGGTCTTTTTCATTCTCCACTACCCTGAGTGTAGCACCGCACAATTGGTTCGTTACTCGCGTTACTGACGACATTCGAAGCCAGGGCTTTTCCGCCCGGTGTGGGGAGGACAGTCGTTATAATCACTGTGCTACCCACGAAGACAAACGTCTTCGTGGGTAGCACAGTGATTATAACGACTAAATGAAACTGGCTGAATGAAAGATCAGGTAATTTTATTCGCGTTCAGTTGTTGGAATAGGCAACTGCCTAATCAATCTGTTCCTGTGTGCGCATTGTGGGTGCACCGGTCTTGCCTACATTATATCACTGGGGGTTGTGTCTGTCTTCCTAAAACTACTTAAATAAAGTGTCCATGTAGGTCTGGAAAGCTGTTCCCGCTCCACGTTTCCCAAAACTTTCCTTATTTCATCAAATTTCATAACTTTTGTTTTGGTATAAATAATTTTCTGGTCAAATTCTCTACAACCTTTATATAATTTATTCAAAGATCGATTACTTTCACGTAACCAACAGCATTAGCGAAATTACAAATTCTCTCTCTCCTCGGGCCTTCGTGGGTAGCACAATTTGTAGAATCGCCGTTCTCTCACACTGGGTGGAAAAGACCTGAGTTTGAGTCCCGTCGATAACGGGAGGAATTTTTATGGGCTTTTTTTTTTTTTTTTTTTTCACAACGTGGTTTAGTTAGTCGTTCTCATGCGATGGTACCATAGTTTTTCGTCCAGCAAACAGAAAATCGACCTCAGAACACGCAATTTACAGACAACATACACGGAGAACCATCACCTTAGTCGCTGATGCTCCTAAAACTCCACAATCTTGCGGTCCTCTCGGTCCCCTCTCCCTCTCTTTCCATCTGCAGTGGCAGACCTGCCGGTGTGATAGTGTCGCCACTGACTATTAGCGAATTTAGCTACGAGAAACTTTTGTTTAATCAATATTCTGCATTATTTGTGAAATAAGTTCTATATTGTTACAACCAGGTGGCCGCTGGCATGGTTGTGTTATAAACTCATGCTTTCCCCCTAGTGTGTTGATTGGGTGATGGTGTTTTATAAATACTGTAGCTTGTAAAATTAAATACATTAGGTCGCATAATTTACTTTCTGCTTACACTGTAAATAGAGTGATGTCAGGGAATGAAGCTATTAAGGTAAGATCTATCCCAGATTCCAAAGCTAGTGAATGCGATTTTGATTACTGTATTTTGGCTCTTATTTAATTAGGACTTGCTTTCGACAAATTTGCCAACAAGCAAGACCTGATTAAACGAGAGCCCAATCATCTTTTATTCTTTAGCTTGAAATGAGTCGAAAAATTACATCAGTTTATTTATGATTTTGGAAAATGCAGAATGAGATCAGGTAGTTGAAAACTCGTGTTAATTAATTATTATTATTATTATTATTATTGTTATTAATATTATTAGCTATATGGTGCAAGGAAGTCTGAGGCTTATGCTGCACCAGCCAAAAAAAAAAAAAATCCCCAAGTTACCCTGAGAGAGAGAGAGAGTGAGTGAGTAAGTAAGTAAGTGAGTGAGTCAACAGTAGAAGGGAATCACCAAGAAGAGAAGAATGATGATATCCCGCTCAGGATCCTGGGTGTGCCAAACCCATGCTAAGCCCAAGTGTTTTTACAACTTGAGGAAGGAGTTGCTGTCAGTGCGTTAAGTTAACCCCATGGGCTCACATATGGGGAGTATGTGCTTGGCACACCCAGGGTTCTGAAGTGGATATCATCATTCTTCTTTTTCTTGGTGATTCCCTTCTACTCACTCTCTCTTTCTCAGGAGAACTGAGAAATTTTCTTTTGGCTGGTGCAGCAAAAGCCTCTGGCTTCCTTGCACCATATGGCTAATGATAATAATAAAATTACAGTGGAATAGCCTGATGCACATCTAAATTGTATATTAAATATTAAACAGTAACCTGTTTAAAAGTGTTTTGGGACATATACTATTGGAAGAACAGTGACATGGGGAAGGTTGTGTGCAGTTAATATTTTTGTTTTAAAACATTGAAAATTATATGTTTTAAAGCATTATTAGTTAAGCATAAAATTGCCCCCTGAGGTGGGATCTATTCACTTATATTAAGGGTGGCAGTGAAGGTGGTAAACCTTTAGCCAAACCCCAGGGGCTCATGTCTGGCGAGTATGGGTTTGGCACACCCAGAGTCCTGAGCTGGGTATCATCATTCTCTCTCTCCCAGGGTAATTCAGAAATATATATATATATATTTTGGCCGGTGCAACATAAGGCTTAACTTCCTTGCATCATATTCTAATAATAATAATAATTGAGAGTATTTTTGGATTCATGGGAGGCCCCTGTGGACTGGGGGTCTGCTAATGTATCTCCAATTCACAAAGGTGGTGGTTAAAGAGTGAAACAAGTAATTACAGGCTTGTTAGCTTAACTTCTGTTCCATGGAAAATAATAAAGTGGATGGTTATAGAAGTAAGGCAGGTAAGTAGAGCCTGAAGCTGTGGCTGAATTGCTCGTATCTCATGGCCTTTAACAGATGAGGACTTGCTTTTGGTAGACAAGCAAAGAAGGTTACTTCTTGAGATGGAATCTACTCCTGACAAATATCCAGTGGGTGTTGTTGAAATGACAGTGAAGGATTTAGAACACTACATTGACTTACTTTATACAGTAGTGGCAGGCTTTGAGAGGAATGATGCCAATTTTGAAAGAAGTTCTACAGTGGGTAAAATACTATCAAATGGTATAGCATGCTACAGAGAAATCCTTTGCAAAAGGAAGCATCAGTTAACGAGGCAAACTTATTTGTTATCTTATTTTAAGAAAGTGCCACAGCCACCCTACCAGTCAACCATCAACAGCCAGTAGCCCTACCATTCAATATCCATCAAGGCAAGACTCTCCACTAACAAAGAGAATAAGATTCGTTGAAGGCTCAGATGATGAAGCTCCACTATCTCCTTCCTTCCCTAATTACTTCTGAAATGTTCATTCATCATAAGCAAAAGATGAAAATATTTTAAGGTTAGCAATACAGTACTGTACCTTTTTTTTTTTTTTTTTACTTTTGCATTGTTTTTTTTTTTTTTTTATTTAGGCCTAGCACTATTGCGCACTTAATATAAATGACAGTGTAAATATGTTTTTAGGCTTTTATATGCATTGGCAAGTGAAAAACAGGCTATAATTTGCTTTCAGGTAATATTTGCTTTACAGTGGTGGTCTTGAAACTAATCTGCCATAGTAGCAAGGTATGCCTGTACAGGAAAAGGTCTAATTGTGTCCTCCATAGCCTGGTTGGTGTTGTGTTCCAAGAATGGATTATAAAGAATAATATGAGAATGGATTTAAAGAATGGATTATACCTATCCACCTGAACAAGAAATTATGCCATAAATAAAGGACAGGTCACCATGGGCCTTCCGTGCCACCTGGTTGCACTGTACAGAGAACTTTGTCAGCATATATCATAATATCGCATGTACAAACAACTTCACATATGTGTTTATTATGGTACATTCCAACGTGATATACAGACATGTACAATGGTTCTGATACTTTAAAAATAACTAAATGCAGAAGGCATAATACGTTAAGAGTTTAATATCTACAGGGGTGTCTCAAAAATATTGGTACAAATGTTTAGAGGAGGTAGGTAACATCTAAAGGAATGTGAATTGCATAGGAACCCATAACCGGAAGCGTCACGGGAAAGTAGTAGCAGAGGCACAAGAAGCAGAAATGACACAAGACAGTAATTAGTGGCAAACATTTATTTGACTTAATATTAACAATGGAGTATGAGATGGATGCATTTCATAATGTTACAACAGATACTCAAAGGTTCCACCATGAGATGCAATGCATGCATGACACCGACGCAGCATGGATTGGCGGACACAGTCGAACACACCTGGAGTTTCTTTGACAGTAGCAGCAGCACAGACAAGTCTCGCCACGAGATCCATTTCCGTCTCCACAGGCGATTCATACACGATAGATTTGAGGGCTCCCCACAGAAAGAAATCAAGGCTCGATAAATCAGGTGAGCGTGGGGGGCCGGACAACGGGTACACCACGGCCAATCCATCGATGCCCAAAATGCCTGTTCAAATGGTCAATAACACACCTTCCATAATGGGCAGGAGCCCCGTCATGTTGAAACCAAATGTTGCGTCTCACATTTGCTGGAACATCATCAAGTAACCTGGTAGAACTTGTTCAAGAAAGATCCAATATTTAGCGGAGTTCATGCGGGATGGTAACAGGTATGGGCCGACTAAGCAGTTACCGACCATACCTGCTCACATTTATTGCGAAGCGATGTTGTGCTGCATGGGGGTGCCCACAGTGTGGACCCTCTGTTAATCCATACACTAGGTGCGTGTTTGCCAGCTCACAGTTCGTATATCGATGCATGCTCTTTGTGCGACGACTACTGCTTGAATGAGTAAACCAGAAATTTTCCCTCTCGCAAACTGATGAACAGCGCCGTGTACCGATACATGGGTTCCTATGCGATTCACATTCCTTTAGATGTTACCTACCTCCCTTAAACGTTTGTACCAATATTTTTGAGACACCCTGTATACAATATCAGTGTAGATACACCACAGATAACTCTTAAGAAACTACTATGGTTATGGAAGTGTGGTAGTGTGGGAGGCATCATTTGCTCTGTATCTCATATTGTGCTCTTCCTTCACAAGTTGCCATGGTATTGCACTACCTCAAATAAGTAACGCTTCACTAATAGAGAAGACTATTGTTACTTATTTTCAGTGAGTACCACCACCCAGACGGCACCGTTTTTCAAAGCTATTGGCATATCATCGGTGGGTGGGCAGGGTACAGAGAAGGGCAACAAAATTGTTGAAGGGAACAAAGGGAGTGAGTGCTCTTATGAAGAAAATCTTAAGTTCTGCAAATTGCAGCTTATGGAGAATAGGCACCTGCGAGGTGATCTGATTGAGGTGTATAAGGCCTTGAATGGATTGAGCAGGCTCAATGCTGATGGGATTCTTCCTTTTGCTCATATTACATACCTGAAGGAGCATAGATTCAAACTGAGGAAAGACAGTTGTAGAATAGATGTGTGGTAATGTGCCTTTAGCCAGCAGGTAGTTGATTGCTGGAACAAACTTCCATCTGTTGTGGAAGTTAACTGAAATAAATTCAAGGCAGAACTAGACCAACATTTGAAATGAATGGATCAGTGAAATGGGAAGGTTTTTTTTTTTTTTTTTTTTCGGTGATACTGTATAAGCTTGCTTTCTTGCATCGTATGCCTCTACTAATGCTAATGCAAGAAATGTGGTTCCTCAGGGATCAGTATTGGGACTACTGTTGTATTTTTAATTTTTTTTAAATTACATCAATGAAGGAATTGATGTTGTGATGTCTAAATTTGCAGATGATGTAAAGATTGGTAGAGTAGTTAATGATTATTATTTATTATTATTAGCCATATGGTGCAAGGAAGCCTGAGGCTTATACTGCACCAGACCAAAAAAAAAAAAAAAAAAAATTTCTGAATGAGAGAGAGAGAGAGAGAGAGAGAGAGAGAGAGAGAGAGAGAGAGAGAGAGAGAGAGAGAGAGAGATAGATATGATATCCAGCTGAGGATCCTGGGTGTGCTAAGCCCATACTCACCAGATGTGAGCCCCTGGGTTATGATGACTGCCAAGCAGAGCTTCTTCAGACTGACCTAGATAGACATCAGGGATGGTCAGAAAAGTGGCACCTTTGCTTTATTCCAGCAAAGTGTGAAGTCTTACCCCCGGGGAACAGCAACTCCCAAATAACATATACACTTGGAGTTGAACTAAGGTCAGTAGTGGAAGAGAAAGGGACTTGGAAGTTACAATACGGTCAGACAAATTCTCTAAGCATTGTAGACACTTTGCAGGGAAGGCCCATAGTGTCCTAACAACGATTTATCAAACATTTGCTAGTAGATATAAGGACATCATGATCCCAATATATAAGGCTATAAGACAACACTTGGAATACTGTGTTAAAAAAAAGTGTGCACCTAAAAAAAAAAAAAAGACATTCTTGAAAGGGTCCAAAGACAGGTAACTAGCCTGGTGAGATTGGCAAAAGGGCATACATATGAGAAAAAGACTTCAAATATGTGAGTTGCACGGCTTGGAAACTGCGCACCTTAGAGGAGACTTGATTGATGTGCTCAAGGCTCTGAGAGGCAATAGTAAAATGAATGAGGACAAAATGTTCATGGTTATAAATGATCCTTAGACTGGATTGCAGGAAGTTTTATTTTAGCCAGAGAGTTAATTGCTGGAATAAGTTATCTACATGGGTGGTAGAGGCTGACAGTTTGGGGAAATTCAAAGGTCAACTGGTTAGTTATCTACAGGAGGAGGAAAGCTACATACATACCTTTTCTGTTTGTATTTATTTATTTTTTTTATTATTATTTTACTTTTTTTTTTTTTTTTTGGCTTGCAGCATAAGCCATAGGCTTCCTTATACTACTACATGAAATTTTCATGTAGTAGTAGAAGTAGTATAATACAAATACATGAAATTTTCCCATCTTGCAACAATGTTTCTTAATTGCTATAATGATATTATACTCTTTCCGAAACAGCATGAGGGTTGTTTTCTTCTCATCGGTAGCAGCAATATCCAGGATCATGATACTTGAATAATACTGCTTAACGTGCTTGCATTGCTGGGAGAAAGAACTTTCATGTGATGGTGAAAAACATTTTATCAGAAAGAAATACAATGCAATCTTGATTTAGCATTAGTGGTGACATATGATATAAGAAAGCAAGCTTATACAAAATCGGCAAAAAAAAAAAAAAAAACCCACTTCCCATTCACCTATCCATTTGCTCCAAACATTTGTCCAGTTCTTCCTTGAATTTATTTAATCTCTCAACTTCCACAACAACAGATGCAAGTTTGTTCCAGTTGTTCCAGCAATCAACCACTCTCTGGCTAAAGGGAAATTTCTGCACATCTGAGGAGACACTTCTGCAACCGTTGTTCCTCAATTTGAATTTGTCCCCCCCCTCACTTGCTCAAACTATTCAAAGCCTTATACTTCTCAGATAACCTAGTCTCCAGATGCTGCAGTTTTCAGAACTTAAGCCTTTCTTTGTAAGAGCACCTAACAATACAGTAATAGGAATAACACTTTTTAAAGATTTTTTTTATTTGTAAGATAAACTAAGAGAAAAGCAATTAACAGAAATGAAAATATTGCACTGTATGTATTTTGATATATACAATATTTTAGTATCTTGATAAAAAGAATTAATCTTAATATAAAAGGAGACATGCAACCATTAACTTTTTGATAAATTAATGTAATTTAAAGAAAGAATCCAATGTTCTTTGCAGAGTTTTTATCCTATATGCATTTTTAACTACAGCATAGACATTAAATGCAATAGTTTTTTTTATCAACGTTACTACAGGCCAACACATTCTCTATTATACTCAATACATTTTGGGCATCTTTTTTAGATGGCAGTGTTTGCTTCACTTTCGCTGTCGCTGATAACAAAAACATCGTCGGTTTGGTTGGTGCTCAGCAGCAGCTCCTCTGGTGTTGTGTTGCCTGTGGTAGAAACTTCATCATCCACCTTCACAAATTCTTCGCATTTGCCATCAGAATCCATATGCTCCTTCAAATTCCCCCAACCCTCAATGTTGCTATCACATTTGTCTGCTATACCATGTTTTTTGATGATATTCTCTCCAAAGACACTCTTTCTGAAGCAGTTGATTATTACACTTGATGCAATACTGTCCCAAGCAATAACAAGATTATGGTTAGCAGCCAAGACATTCCAATTTGGCTGAAAATTGTTCCCTCCTATGTTGTGGATTAAGTACCTTATCAGGTAGGCTCTATATGCTCTTTTGGTTATAAATAATGCCTTGACATCAGCTCAGATAAAATGGCACAAAAAATAGATTACTGTAAACTGTAGCAAAAGACTGAACTGATGTAAGGATTGCAACTGACCTTTTCCTGTGGAGAGGGTCCAAAGGGAGGGTGTGTATGTAAACAACTTAGTTATATAATATCAGTGTAAATAAACCGTGGTTTACCAATAAATTTAACGACATAAGTAGTGAAACAGCACCGTTTGATTTTATCTCATATTGTGGTTACCTTCACAACGAGATACCAGGTATTGCACTACTTTAAATAAATGACAGTAGTTTCCTCTACTAGAGAAGCATTATTTATTCAAAGTAGTGCAATACCTGTTATCTCATTGTGAAGGTAGCCATAATATGAGATATCAAACGATGCCATTACACTACTTAAGTAGTTAAATTTATGGGTAAACTATGGTGTATTTACACCGATATTATATAGTTAATTTCACCCATAACATATTATTATGCCGTGTGCATTTAGCCTTCAAAATATTATTATCTTATTATTATCATCACCATTTGGCATGTCTGCATTATCAGGGTACCTGCCCACCCACTGATGAGTGAGCCAGCAAACTCCGAAACTCGTCTGGGTGGTGGTGCCACTAAGAATAAATAACAGTAATCTCCTCTACTAGAGAAGCGTTATTTATTCGAAGTAGTGCAATATCTGGTATCTCATTGTGTGGGAATTCAGACCTTGCTTTGGGTCGTCATGGAACAAATAAATACATGGACTGTGTTAGAATTACTAAGAGAAACAACACATGCATGTATACTTGCAAGCACACTAATACTAGGAGCATTGTCAAGAAATTTGAATTTGAGGTAGTGATTAAGTTGTTGAATACAGACATTGTAGGAATAGCGGAGACGTGTCACTCAGACATAAGTGATGCTGAATTTGATTATGGGGAGTAAAATGTATACAGACAGGGCAGGAGAGGTGGGGGTCTTATGCTCTTAGTTAAAAAAGAATGTTAAGTCAGGATATCAAAGGCAGATATTGCTGGGATATCAGAGACATGGTGTCACGCAGACATAAGCAGTGCAGAACTGGAATTTGAGGAGTACAATGTGTACAGAAAGAATAGACAGGACAGGAAGGGAGGAGGGGTTATGCTGTTAGTTAAGAAACACATAAAATCTAAGGAAGTGCATCCAATTGATGTTGGTGGGCAATGCAGTGTTGAGTCTGTTTGGTGTGAAATAAGCACTGGGAAAGGAAAAATGAGGGTAGGTGTGTGTAATAGGCCTGATGAATCTGATGAATACAATGAGCAATTGTGCAGAGAAATAGTGGGCCAATAAATCAGAATGTCTTATGGGGAATTTTAATTTCCTGGATATTGACTGGAATTTGTGGGTTGGTCACTCACACTAGCAAGACTTTTGTGGATTTATTGGATGGTTTTCTACAGCAGCATGTTCAGGAGGCAACTAGAGGGAGTAATACTCTTGATCTGATAATCAGTAGTGATTCTTCATACATCAAGAATCTGCAGATAAAGGAACCACTAGGTGGCAGTGATCACAGTCCTGAAGTGGGATTTACTCAGAAGTAAATCCCACTTCAGGACTGTGGGATAAAGGGAAGAGTTTTTTCTGAGACAGCATTTAAATTTTATATGGTGGAACCAACTGATGATGTTACTAACGGTGAATTCAAAATGGGAAGCATTCAGAGAATTAATCTCGAAAGCTACTAGGCTTTTCATACCAACAAATAAATATTGTTCAAGATTTAGCCTAAATGGATGTCAGATGAACTAATTAGACATGTGACAGAGAAAAAAAATGCATGGGATACATATGAATTAACATGTGACACAGAAGCCTTTGATAGATATAAGCTGGTCTGTAACCAAGTTACAAAGGAGGTTAGGCAGGCGAAGGCAGATTATGAGAAATCTTTGGCAGAGAATGCAAAGAAAAACAGCAAAGTTCTTTACTTATGTAAACTCTAGAAGGAAGGGGATGAATCGGATTGGTCCACTTGATGTCGATGGTTCAACTGTTGATGCATCGACATTCACACATGAGGAGTTATTCAGGGAGGGGAATGCCAGAGGTGTATTCAACTCGGGCAGTAAGCTAGATAATCTTGAACCGAGAGTAAAGTGGAGGAGCAATTGTTGAAGATAAACACAAGAAAGGCACCTGAGGTGGATGGAATCTATCCAGTTATATTAAAGGAGGCATCAAAGGAAGTAAACAAACCCTTAGCCATAATCATGAGTTTCCATGGACTCAGGGGAGGTACCCATAGACTGGAGATGTGCAAACGTGACCCCAATCCAGCGTCTCCCTTTGACCCCAAAGGATGATCAAAGAGAGACACAGGTAATTACAGACCTGTTAGTTTAACTTCTGTTCCAGGGAAATTAATGGAGGCTGGTTAAAGAAGATTGCAGGATCATCTAGACAAGACCTCAGTTATAGCTTGGACACAGCATGGGTTTGTTAAGGAGAAGTCTTGTCGGATTAATTTGATTGGATATAGGATACTATGATGTAGTCACAAAGGAACTGGATGCAAAGAATAACTTTGATATCATATATTTGGACTTTAGAAAAGCCTCTGATACTGCTGCACATGGAAGGCTGCTGCACAAATTGGAGCAGTGTGGCATTGGAGGCAAATTGCTGCAATGGATAAAGGGATGGTTGAGTGGGAGGACAGAGTTTTAATCAATGGACACTGTCCTTCATAGACTAATGTTTTTAGTGGCTTCCCTCAAGGTTCAGCGTTGGGTCCATTGTTGTTTTCTGTATTTATAAATGATATTGATGATGGTATATCAGACTTAATGTCCAAGTTTGCAGACGATACAAAGGTTGGCATTAGTAGAGGCATTTGATGCAAGAAAGCAAGCTTATGCAGCATCAGCCAAAAAAAAAAAAAAAAAACCGCTTCCACTTCACCCCTCTGTTCGTTCAAAATACCTGTCCAGCTGAGCCTTAAACTTATTTAGGCTATCAACCTCCACTACAAGGGATGGAAGTCTGTTCCACCAACCAACCACCCGATGGCTAAAGGCAAATTTCCGCACGTCTATCCTACATCTGTCTTTCCTCAATTTGAATTTATGCCCTCTCAGGTGATTATTCTGAGCAAGAGGAAGAATCCCATCAGCATTGAGCATGCTCAAACCATTCAAGGCTTTATAATCAGATCACCTCGCTGGTGCCTAGTCTCCAGACACTGTAATTTGCAAAACTTAAGCCTTTCTTCGTAAGAGCACCCCTTTGTTCCATTCACTAATCTTGTTGCCCTTCTCTGTACTCGTTCCAGCAGCTCTACATCCTTCTTGAAATGAGGCCTCCAGACCTGTATACAGTACTCTAGGTGTGGCCTGACCATTGCCTTATACAATGGAATAATCACCTCCTTATCCCTGCTGGAAAAATTCCTGTATATCATTGACAATACTCCATGAGTTACTCTTGCAGCCTGTCTGCACTGCTCAGAGAACTTCATATCTGCCTGCACAATTACCCCCAAGTCCCTTTCATTCTCTACCACTGTCAGTGTAGTACCACAGAGTTGATACGTTGCTCTGGGGTTGCTGTTTCCCATGTGTAGTACTTTACATTTGTCAATGTTAAACTTCATTTGCCACCTCTCAGCCCATCTGCTCAACCTTTCCAGATCCTGTTGCAGCAGCATAGTGTCAGTAGTGTCCTTGACAACCCTGCCAACCTTTGTATCATCTGCAAACTTGGACATTAAGCTTGATATACCATCTTCAATATCATTTATAAATACAGAAAACAATAATGGACCCAACACTGAGCCCTGAGGGACTCCACTAATAACATTAGTCCACGATGAGCAGTGTCCATTGATTACCACTCTGTCTTCTCCCTCTCAACCACCCCTTTATCCATAGCAGCAATTTGCCTCCAATGTCGCACTGCTCCAATTTGTGTAGCAGTCTTCCATGTGCAACAGTATCAAAGGCCTTTCTAAGATCCAAGTATATAATATCAAAGTTATTCCCTGCATCCAGTTCCTTTGTGACTGCATCATAGTATCCAATCAAGTTGGTCAGGCAAGACTTCCCCTTAACAAAACCATGCTGTGTCTGAGCTATAACTGAAGTCTTGTCTAAATGATCCTGCAGTGCTTCTTTAACCAGTGCCTCCATTAATTTTCCTGGAACAGAAGTTAAGCTCACAGGTCTATAATTACTTGTGTCAGCCTTTGATCCTCCTTTGTGAATTGGGGTCACATTTGCACATTTCCAGTCTATGGTTACCTCCCCTGAGTTCAAGGAAGCTCTCATAATTATGGCTAAGGGTTTGTTTACTTCCTTTGCTGCCCCCTTTAATATAACTGGATAGATCCCATCCACCCCGGGTGCCTTTCTTGTGTTTATCTTCAACAGTTTCTCCTCTACTTTACTCCCAGTTATTTCAAGATTCTGTAGCTTACTGCTAGAGTTGAATACACCTCTGGCATTCCCCTTGCTGAATAACTCCTCATGTGTGAATATTGATGCAAAATATTCATTTAGTTTGTTAGCTACCTGAGCAGGATCATCAACAGTTGAGCCATCAATATCAAGTGGACCAATCGGATTCATCCCCTTCCTTCTAGAGTTTACATAAGTAAAGAACTCTTTGCTGTTTTTCTTTGCATCCCTTGCCAAAGATTTCTCGTAATCTGCCTTCGCCTGCCTAACCTCCTTTGTAACTTGGTTGCATATCAACTTGTATCTATCATAGGCTTCTGTGTCATGTGTTAATTTGTAAGTATCCCATGCATTTTTCTTCTCTGCCATATGCCTCATTAGTTCATCTGACATCCATTTTGGCCTAAACCTTGAACAATATTTCTTAGTTGGTATATAAAGCCTAGTAGCTTCCAAGATAAGTTCTTTGAATGCTTCCCATTTTGAATTTGCTGTCGGTAACATCATCAGTTGGTCCCACTGTATAGAATTTAAATACTGTCTCAGTCCATCGTAGTTGCCTTTACGGAAGCAATAACCCTTCCCTTTACCTCTAATGGTAGTTACCTCTTTGAGTAAATCCCACTTCAGCACACTGTGATCATTGCCACCTAGTGGTTCCTTTATCTGCAGATTCTTAATGCATGAAGAATCACTGCTGATAATCAAATCAAGAGTATTACTCCCTCTAGTTGCCTCCCGAACATGCTGATGTAGAAAACAATCATCCAATAAATCCACAAAAGCCTTGCTAGTGTGTGAGTAACCAGCCCCCAAATTCCAGTCAATATCTGGGAAATTAAAATTTCCCATTATAAGACTCTCTGATTTACTGGCCCACTCTATTTCCCTGTACAGTTCCTTATTATAGTCATCAGAGTCATTAGGCCTATAGCACACTCCTACTCTCAATTTTGTCTCCCAATGATTGTCACACCAAACTGACTCAACACTGCACTGTCCAGCCATGTCGACTGGCTTCACTTCCTTGGTTTTTATGTGTTTCTTAACTAATAGCATAACCCCTCCCCCCTTCCTATCCTGTCTATCCTTTCTGTAGACGTTGTACTCCCCAAATTGCAGTTCTGCATCCCTTATATCTGTGTGACACCACATCTCTGATATCCCAACAATATCTGCCTTTGATGTTTTGAGCAATACCTCAAATTCATCAAATTTATTTACTAAACTCCTAGCATTGGTGTACACGCAAGTATACCTGCACCTGTTTCTATTCTTAGCTACCCTAACACAACCCATGTGTTTACTTGTACTGCAATGGCTCCTAGCAGTCTCTGAAATATCATGCATCTTGTTCTTCAGGCTTCTGCTCATTCTAATAGAAGCAGTGCAAGAATCTCTTTCACCTCTGCCAGTGGCTACTGTCAATCTATTGGTCTTTGTCTCCCCCAAGCTAGCAGTTTTCCGACCCACCTAACACTGCCTCGACAGCATCAGCAAAAATTCTTGCACCCTTTCTATTTAAGTGTATCCCATCCCTGTAGAAGCAATCTCTCCTGTTAACAAGTACAGTCCAGGCTGAAAAAAATTCTACCCCTTGAGCCTTGCACAATCCCTCCAGGGCCGAATTGATTGACAAGGCTCTCATCATATACTCCCTCCTATCGTGTCTGGGCAGAATTGCAGACACTTTCAAATTCAACCCTAATTCACGGCTTTTGTTCAACAGTGACCTGTACTTGTTAAGTAATTCTGCCGGTGTAATTTTGGCAGAGTTGTTAATGACGGTAATGACAGTACACTGCTGTGGTGTAACAGGATCTAGAAAAGTTGAGCAGATGGGTGAGAGGTGGCAAATGAAGTTTAACATTGACAAGTGTAAAGTATTATATAGAGGAAGCTGTAATCCCAGAGTAATGTATGAATTCTGTGGGACTACACTGACAGTGGTAGAAAATGAAAAGGACCTGGGGGTAATTGTGCAGGCAGATATGAAGTTAAGATGTCTGAGCAGTGCAGACATCTTCAAGAGTAGCTTATGGTGTCTTGTCAATGATATACAGGAATTTTTCTAGCAGGGATAAGGAGCTGATTATTCCGTTGTATAAGGCAATGGTCAGGCCACACCTAGAGTACTGTATACAGGTCTGGAGGCCTCATTTCAAGAAGGATGTAGAGCTGTTGGAACGAGTACAGAGAAGGGCAATGAGATTAGTGAATGGAACAAAGGGTTGCTCTTATGAAGAAAGGCTTAAATTTTGCAAATTACAGTGTATGGAGACTAGCCATCTGCGTGGTGATCTGATTGAAGTGTATAAAGCCTTGAATGGTTGAGCATGCTCAATGCTGATGGGATTCTTCCTCTTGCTCAGAATAATCACTTGACAGGGCATAAATTCAAATTGAGGAAGGATAGATGTGCAGATGTCTGCCTTTGTTTTTCCAGCCATTATTTGTCTGCTAACAAATAATGGCTGGAAAAATGTTGTGATGAATAAAATAGTTTCAGGCATGTTTTTATTGCTTCAGATTACATACCCAAATCCAGACACAGAAGATTTTTTTCCCTCCTAATTATTTCTTCTTTCTTTTGACAGAAAAACGGAATATAGTGATATTAGCATTAGTAGAGGCATATGATGCAAGAAAGCAAGCTTATGCAGCATCAACCAAAAAAAAAAAAAACACGCTCCCATTTCACCCCTCCGTTCTTTCCAAGTACCTGTCCAGCAATCAACCAGCCAGCGGGTGGTTGATTGCTGGAACAAACTTCCATCTGCCGTTATAGAAGTTGTTAACTTAAATAGATTCAAGGCAGAACTTGACAAACATTTGGAGCAAGTGGATGGGTGAAATAAGGGGTTTTTTTTTTTTTTTTATTTTGGCTGATGCTATGTAAGCTTGCTTTCTTGCATCATATGCTTATGCTAATGCTATTAAATATAAGGCAGTGCATCCAGTTGACATGGGTGACGAGTGTAATGTTGAGTCAGTTTGTGTGATATAAGCACTGGAAAAACAAAATGGAGAGGAGTGTGTTATAGGCCTAATCATTGTGATTCATATACCAAACAGCTATACGGGAAAATAGAGTAGGCCAGCAAATCAGTCTTATAATGGGGGATTTTAACTTTCCAGACGTTGACTAGAATTAGTGAGTTGGTCACTCAAAACACTAGCAAGACTTTCTGGATTACTTGGATGACTGTTTTCCAGAGCAACATGTTAGAGAAACAAGAGGATGAGAAGTCTCTGGCAAGGGATGCAAAGAAAAACCAGCAAAGACTTTTATGCTCATGTTAACAGTAGAAGGAAGGATTTGAATCACATTGGGCCATTTGATGTTAATGGTTAACTGTTGATGACCCTGCTCAAGTTGCAGTCAAATTGAATAGGTATTTTAGCATTAGCAGAGGCATATGATGCAAGAAAGCAAGCTTATGCAGCATCAGCCAAAAAAAAAAAAAAAAAAAAAAAAACACACACTCCCATTTCACCCATCCATTCGTTAAAAGTACCTGTCCAGCTCAGCCTTAAATTTATTTAGGCTATCAACTTCCACAACAAAGAATGGAAGTCTGTTCCACCAACCAACCACCCGCTGGCCAAAGGCAAACTTCCGCACATCTATCCTACATCTGTCTTTCCTCAATCTGAATTTATGCCCTCTCAAATGATTATTCTGAGAAAGAGGAAGTATTCCATCAGCATTGAGCATGCTCAAACCATTCAAGGCTTTATACACCTCAATCAGATCACCTCGCAGGTGCCTAGTCTCCAGACACTGTAATTTGCAAAATTTAAGCCTTTCTTCGTAAGAGCAACCCTTTGTTCCATTCACTAATCTTGTTGCCCTTCTCTGTACTCATTCCAACAGCTCTACATCCTTCTTAAAATGAGGCCTACAGACCTGTATACAATACTCAAAGTGTGGCCTGACCATTGCCTTATATAAGGGGATAATCACCTCCTTATTCCTGCTAGAAAAATTCCTGTATATCATTGACAAGACACTATGAGCTACAGGAAACCCTTGATTAATGCGGTTTTGAACAATGCGGTTTTAATTAGTGCGCAAATTTTTTTTTGATACTAACCCCTTGATATATGCGTTATCAAATTTGATTAGTGCGCTGTTTTTTTCTTGCGGTGCTTGGCAACTCACAACGGCGCCTGAAGCGGCAAATAAGTGACACGCACTCACCAGGGTCTTCTAACTTAAATGAATGGGAATCGTCTCCAACACGCTCTACAGCAGCACCCCATACCACTCTGAAATTGAAATGTGCTCTGGTAACTCATATTCTTTTATTCTTTTTTTATTAATATTAAACTTCTAAGGCGCATTTAGGGCTAGAGCCTCAAGCTGCGAACAGATTTGGACTATGTATATATAAAGTGCTTTAGCATCATAATTTCTGTTTATTCAGAAATTGCTGTGTATTATGATGCTAAAGCACTTTATATATACATATTAAACTTCTTTAATATTACGATATTAAAGAAGCAGTTGAGAACATACACAAATCGTGGGAGAAATGACGAACAGCTGCATGAGAGCAGTCTGGCAGAATCTTTTGCCTGAATGCGCAAATGATTTTTGTGGTTTCATTAATCCTGTCAACAAAGTTATTGATGAAATTACTACAATTGGAAAAGACCTCGGCTTTGAGGAAGTAGATTCAGAAAACGTTAGAGAATTATTGGAATTGCATTCAAAAGACCTAAGTAACGACGATCTTGAAATTGAGCATCAACATGCATACGAGGAAGAAGACGAAAATGAAGCAGAAGAAAAGCAACTTGCTCCCAAAGAAATTTCATTCAAAAAATTTGAACTATTTAATACACTTTAAAGAGCAAAAGAACTCATACTAGAGATTGATCCAGATGCAGAGAGAAGCATGAACGTTCGTCGAGGGTTAGATAAGCGAATTGATTGTTATCGCAAAATCATAGAGGAAAGGAAGAAAAGTACCACTGTTTAATTGAAGTTAGATAAGTTTTTTTGAAAAAATAAAATTTAAATCATACTATCTTTTTTTAAATTTATTCCTTAATAATTTAAGAACTATGCAGTACATTATAGGTACGTATTGAGTAAGAAAAAATGTTTTTACAATTTCATAATTTTCAAGGATTCATTATAATTATTCCCATTGTTTCTTAAGTTTGATTAGTGCGGTTTTAATATGTGCAGTATATTTCAAGGATTCATTAACAGCACTAATCAAGGGTTTCCTGTACTCTTGCAGACCGTCTGCACTGTTCAGAAAACTTCATATCTGCCTGCACAATTGCCCCCAGGTCCTTTTCGTTCTCTACCACTGTCAGTGTAGTACCACAGAGTTGATACATCACTCTGGGGTTGCTGCTTCCCATATGTAGTACTTTACATTTGTCAATGTTAAACTTCATTTGCCACTCTCAGCCCATCTGCTCAACTTTTCTAGATCCTGTTGCATTAGGGTCCTTAACAACCCTGCCAACGTTCGTATCGTCTGCAAACTTGGACATTAAGCTTGATATACCATCATCAATATCATTTATAAATATAGAAAACAACAATGGATCCAATACTGAACCCTGAGGGACTCCACTAATAACATTAGTCCACGATGAGCAGTGTCCATTGATTACCACTCTCTGTCTTCTCCCACTCAACCATCCCTTTATCCATAGCAGCAATTTGCCTCCAATGCCACACTGCTCCAATTTGTGCAGCAGTCTTCCATGTGCAACAGTATCAAAAGCCTTTCTAAGATCCAAATATATGATATCAAAGTTAATCCCTGCATTCAGTTCTTTTGTGACTGCATCATGGTATCCAATCAAGTTGGTCAAGCAAGACTTTCTCTTAACAAAACCATGCTGTGTCTGAGCTATAACTGAAGCCTTGTTTAGATGATCCTGCAGTGCTTCTTTAACCAGTGTCTCCATTAATTTTCCTGGAACAGAAGTTAAACTAACAGGTCTATAATTACTTGTGTGGCCCTTTGATCCTGCTTTGTTAATTGGGGGTCACATTTGCACATCTCCAGTCCATGGGTACCTCCCCTGAGTCCAAAGAAGCTCTCATAATTATGGCTAAGGGTTTGCTTACTTCCTTTGATGTCTCCTTTAATATAACTGGATAGATCCTGTCCACCCCGGGTGCCTTTTTTATGTTTATCTTCAACAATTTCTCCTCCACTTTCCTCTCAGTTATTACAAAATCATTCAGCTCACTGCCAGAATTTAACTCACCTCTGGCATTCCTCTCCCTGAATAACTCCTCATGGGTGAATGTAGATGCAAAATACTCATTTAGTTTGTTAGCCACCTGAGCAGGATCATCAACAGTTGAACCATCAATATCCAGTGGACCAATGTGATTCATCCTTTTCCTTCTAGAGTTTACATAGGTAAAGAATTCTTTGTTGTTTTATTTTGCATCCTTTGCCAAAGATTTCTCATAATTAGCATTAGTAGAGGCATTTGATGCAAGAAAGCAAGCTTATGCAGCATCAGCCAAAAAATAATCTTCCTTTGCCTGCCTAATCTCCTTTGTGACTTGGTTACAGACCAGCTTATATCTGTCATAGACTTCCATGTCACCCATTAATTTATATGTATCCCATGCATTTTTTTTCTCTGTCACATGTCTAATTAGTTCGTCTGACCTCCATTTGGGCCTAAACCTTGAACAATATTTCTTAGTTGGTATGTAAAGCCTAGTAGCTTGCGAGGTTAATTCTTTGAATGCTTCCCATTTTCAATTTGCTGTTGGTAACATCATCAGTTGGTCCCACCATACAGAATTTAAATACTGTCTCAGACCACCGTAGTCACCTTTACGAAAACAAAAACCCTTCCCTTTACCCCTGATGGTAGTTACCTCTTTGAGTAAATCCCACTTCAGCACACTGTGATCACTGCCACCTAGTGGTTCCTTTATCTGCAGATTCTTAATGCATGAAGAATCACTATAGATAATCAGAGCAAGAGTATTACTCCCTCTAGTTGCCTCCCGAACATGCTGATGGAGAAAACAATCCAATAAATCCACAAAAGCCTTGCTAGTGTGTGAGAGACCAATCCACAAAAGCCTTGCTAGTGTGTGAGAGACCAATCCACAAATTCCAGTCAATATCTGGGAAATTGAAATCCCCCATTATAAAGACTCTCTGATTTACTGGCCCACTGTATTTCCCTGTACAGTTCCTTATTATAGTCATCAGAGTCATTAGGCCTATAACACACTCCTACTCTCAATTTTGATCTCCCAATGCTTATGTCACACCAAACTGACTCGACACTGCACTATCCAGCAATGTCTACTGGCTTCACTTCCTTGGATTTTATGTATTTCTTAACTAATAGTATAACCCCTCCTCCCTTCCTATCTTGTCTATCCTTCCTGTACACATTGTACTCCCCAAATTCCAGTTCTGCATTCCTTATATCTGTGTGACACCATGTCTCTGATATCCCAACAATATCTGCCTTTGATGTTGTGAGCATTACCTCAAATTCATCAAATGTATTTACCAAACTCCTAGCATTGGTGTACACGCAAGTATACATGCACCTGTTCCTATTCTTAGCTACCCTAACACAACCCATGTGTTTACTTGTACCGTAATGACTCCCAGCAGTCTCTGAAATAACCTGCATCTTGTTTTCCAGGCTTCTGCTCATTCCAAAAGAAGCAGGCAAGAATCACTTTCACCTCTGCCAGTGGCTGCTGTTAATCTATTAGTCCTTGTATCCCTCCCCCAAGCTAGCAGGTTTCCGACCCACCTAACACTGCCTCGATAGCATCAAATATTCTTGCACCCTTTCTATTTAAGTGTATTTTGCATCTACATTCACACATGCAGCATTCTTTATTGTAGGGAATGCTAAAAGTTTATGAAACTCTAATAAGGACCTAAATGACTTTGTGATAACTGAAAGGAAAGTGGAGGAGAAATTGAGGATGGACATAAAAAGTCACCTGGGACAGATGTAATCTATCCGTTTATATTAAGGGAGGCAGCAAAGCAGGTAACTAATCCCTTAGCCATAATTATGAGAGCACCCTTGGATTTGGGGTCCCTATGGACTGGAGAAGTGCAAATATATCCTCAGTACATAAAGAAGGATCAAAAGGTGACAGGAGTAATTACATATCTGTTAGCTTAATGTCTTTTCCAGGGAAAATAATGTAATTACTGATTAAAGAAGTAATACAGGATAAGTTGGTCAGGCATGCAATTATATAGCAATCACAGCATGGATTTGTCAAGGGGTTGGTCTTGTCTAACTAATCCGATAGGTTACTATGATGCAGTGACCAAGAAATTGGATGCAAAAAATAATTTTGACATTGTTTACTTAGATTTCAGGAAGGCTATTGATACTGTTGCACATAAAAGACTGCTGTACAAACTGGAGAAATGTGGCATTAAGGGAAAGTTATTGCTATGAATAAAGGGATGACTAAGTGGAAGAAGGCCGAGAGTTATCAGTGGGCACTTCTCTTCTTGGACTAATGTTATTATTGGAGTTACCCAGGGTTCAGTGCTGGGTTCCAATGTTGTTTTCAATATTTATCAGTTGATATTGATGATGGTATATCAGGCTTAATGTTTAAGTTTGCAGACGATACAAAGGTTGGCAGGATGGTCAACAGGGTGAGCCACTACAACAAGATCTGGAAAAATTGGATCGATGGGCTGAGAAATGGCAGTGGAGGTTTAACATTGACAAATGCATGGTACTGCACATTGGTAGCAGTAACCCCAGAGTAACTTAATAACTGTGTGGTACTACACTCAGGATAGTGGAGAATGAAAAGACTGGGAGGTATTTGTACAGTCAGGCATGATTCTCTGAGCAGTGCAGACATGCTGACAGGATGCCAGGACAGCTCATGGAGTTTTGTCAGTGATATACAGAAACTTTGCTAGCATTGATAAGCAGGTGATTATCCTTATGTATAAAGCCATGGTTAGGCTGCATCTTGAATACTGTATCCAGGTCTGGAGGCCTCACTTTAGGAAGAATGTAGATCTGCTGGAATGGGTGCAGAGATGGGCAGCCAGATTGGTGAAGGGAATGAATGGGTGCTCTTACCAAGAAAGGCTTCAATTCTGTGAATTGTAGTGTCTTGAGACCAGGTTCTTGCAGGGAGACATTGAGGTGTTTAAAGCCTTGACTAGATTGAGTAAGCTGAATGTTAATGGTTTTCTTCCAGTTGCCGAGACTACACACATGAGGGGACATAAATTTAAGTTGAGGAAGGTTGGTTGCAGGATCGATCTGCGCAAGTTTGCCTTCAGCCAGTGAGTGTGGTTGATTGTTGGAATGTGCTTCTATTTGTTATGGAAGTGGATGCATTGGATAAATTCAAGGAAGAACTTGACAAATTCTTGGAGGATTTGGATGGTTGAAGTGTTTTTTTTTTTTTTTTTTTTTTTGGCTGATGCTATATAAGCCTGCTTTCTTGCATCATTTGCCATTACTACTAGTAATACTAAAATACCTTTTCACCATATTTGCTAATCACAGCAGCTGCTCAAAGTTGGTCTTCATCCTGCTAGTACACCATATATTTGACTATTGCACATGTTCAGAAATATATATAAGCAAGTTCTGAATTAAATCACTGGGGTGAATAAAGTTTTATTTGTGTTCTACGGACTTTTCATACACTAGAAAAGAAATTGAGTGGATTCAAATCAGAGGACTGTGCTGGCCATGGCACAAGACCTCTTTCTAATTAATTTCTACTGGTACATTACAGTTAATGTTTATAAACCACCATACTAAAATAGATGGGAGATACTATGCTAGAACCACATGTTCCAGCAGATATTTAGAGAAATATCTTCCATTAATTCATGCAGCATTTAATCAGGACTTTTTATATTTTTTTTTGCTAGAGTTGGAAAAGTTTTTTTTTTTATGTTTATATGAATTTGTTTATGCTATGTTTTTATCATATTGTTTTTTTTTTGTTGTTTTTATTTTGTTTTGTTTTTATTATTTTTATGTAAATTTTTTTTACTTGGTTTGATACATAAAACTGCTCCTGTAATTTGCCCATTTAATTTAAAAACACCCTATATGTATCATCCCACTAGATAAAACCTACCAGAGGCTATAGTCTTTTATAATCTACTCCATTTTTAAATTGATCCTTTGCCTTTAATTATTGAGATCTCCTTAAACATACTCATTTCAAAACTCTTTCCACTAACATTACTTTCTGCTAAACAGATTTTATATTGTCACATTCTTGATGCAAAAACTGTTTTCACTTATTAAAAAGACAATCACACTTGCATCATCTCCTATACTAGTAGTACGTTTTTTTTTTTTGTTGATATATCCCTTAGTTTTCTTGAAAAACATTGTAAGTCTTATTTTTTTCTACAAAATTTGTCTATAATAAATACATTTGAGATAATACTTGTTTACAATACTGATCAGTGCTGGATTTATCAAACGAGGTTCAGTTGCTCCAGGGTCTGAAAGTGATGATGAGGCCTGGACATTGCAATCAGATGGTTTTCTTAAAGTGTTACACAGTTGACAAAGTTTAAAATTTAAACTTAGGTATAATGATTGAAACATATTACTAACAAAACATTTTTTTATCTTAAGTCATGCTATGTAATATTCATTTGTTGCATTTTTTCATCTTCTCCATCTTTTATTTTCTGAATCCATTTTCATTCTTAAGTGCCATTGTTTTTCAGATTGCAATTATTGGAGGATCAGGGCTAGATGATCCAGATTTTTTAGAAGACAGAATAGAGAAATCAGTGGAAACACCATTTGGCAAGGTTAGTTGGTTCTTGTATCCGTACTTACTTGTTAATGACTTTTGTTTCGACATAGAAGAATTGGTTAAAAAAAGTTCTTAATTCTTTTTAAGTCAGGTATAATTTTAGTATGAATGATTTGTAATTATTCTTCTCTATTAATATGAGAATAATAACAGTGATTATGTTCTTAACAGGTGTAATAATTCTCTTCCATTTGTCAATAATGATTAATTACGATTGCTGTATTGTTAGACATACCAATAGGGCAATTCTGGGTATCATTTGTATTTCTATGATGCTAAACACCATCCAGCTGTCATGTTTCGTACCTCATATTCACTGAAAGGTGGATGAGAGTATAAATTATGGATAATTTCTGTACCAATGGTGTTTGGGTTTTTTTTTTTTTTTTTAATTTTTTTTTTATCTGGCATATGCATTTTTCTGAAGGTTGCCCCTTTTCAAGGGGTGTTTTTCTAATGAAAAGCTGGAGAGTAAGTGACAGGGATGTGATAGAAGTTGACTGAACAATATATATATATATATATATATATATATATATATATATATATATATATATACAGTTCCAAGAAATTTCAGACAATGAAAAGGGAATAAATTTTATAAATCTTAATTAATAAAACACCATTTTCAATTTAACAAAACTAAAAATTTATTTTATTTATTATTTTTTAAATGCTTTTGTCCAACTTCATGCAGTCACTAATGGTTTAATTTAGGAGCGTGACTGATAAGATGTTTAAATTGTTGGGATGGTGTCTAGTATTTTCTGCAGTATTGTTCTTAAGTTTTACATATGAAACATTTTGGAAATCAATGCCTTGTCAGCTGTCTGATGAATAACTGTAGACCATTACACACACTGAACTACCAGCAGCAATCTGTTACAAACATTATTATTTGAAGAAGTTGTGATGCATAGTGATCAGTAATAGTTCTACAATCAGTGAGATTTGGTTTTCATTACTGTTATTAAAATGATAAAAAATGCAAGAAGCAAAGCTTATGTAGCATTAGCTGTAAGAAATAAAGAAAAAATAAAATAAAAACCACTTCTCTATAGGGAAGTATATTTTATCTACTTCAAGATATGTATCTAATCCCTCTCTAAACCTAAATAACCTCTTGGACTCTATAATGCTAGTTGATTACTCTTTTGACTAAAGGCAAATTCCTTAAAACCACTCTACAGTTACCTTTCCTTGATTAGAATCAATGCTCTCTTGTTTGCATCATCTCATCCCCCGAAATGTGTCTGTGTACTGTCCTAGCAGCCTTACTATTTTTGAGAGAACTTGTTGGAATGTATTACAATTCCCAGGGCCAGAATTCTTGTAGAGAAAGGACTGCTAACTTTACCATGAAATTAATGTGGCAGATTAATGCTACAGTTAGGTTATACTTGGCAAGATGCAATTTTGCTACCATGACAAGATATAGCAACACTAACCCTAGACACTGGAAATGCACAACTCCTTCACAACATCAAAGGAAGTGTCATTTCCACAAGAAAGAATATTAAATAATTACAGGGATCCTACAACTGCCCTATCTTCAGGGAACATTGGGAACGAGAGTAGCCTTGTGCAGGCAAAGTTTTTACTGCTCCTGGAAATAGAGAAGTTTTTTCTGTTTTATTAGCTTAAATTGGCATATTAACTTGTTTTCTAGAGTAGCTTTATATTCCTAGTTACGATACTTAGTTTAAAGTTTAACTTAGATAGAGATTTTGTAGGTTATTACTTAGTATCGGTAAGGGTATATCCAATCCATGTGTTACAAGTTTTGCAGCTCTGCTGAACGAGAAGTTTTTTTAGCCGCTTTATTGACCAATTATTATATTAAATTATTTTCTATAAGTAGCTTATAGACCTAGTCAAGATCCTTGGTTTTTTCTGAATTGAGACAGCAAGATTTTGGAAGTTAATTAATGCTTAAGTGTTCTATAACTAAATACATATAACGACTTAGATTTTACAAACGTAACATAATTAATTAATACATAACTTGATACGGAAGTTATATAAATGGAACTCGCAGAGAATACTCAATACTGAAAAATATATATAGTGTTATAATTGTGTTGGGATACAAGTTTAGGGTTATAATTTTGTATTGAAATTGAAATTTTATTGAAATTAAATCGAAATTTAGACTCAGACCAGAGCAGCAAAACAAAAGGCTCAAGTTAATGCGAGTGCTGTGGGGAGAACTGAGGGGAGCAGTTGCCTTCTGAATCACAGCCTTTTAAAATGCACTACTTGCTTGATGTTTGTGGAGCAATCGGGTACAGGACATGATATTGCAATGGAGGATGTCTTTGTGTGTGCACGATGTAAGGAGTGTAAGGAAATCAGGCGACAACTCAGCGTTGTTATGGGCCTATATGATAGCTTGAAGGACAGGGTGGATGCCCTCGAAGGATCTAAATTGAGGGCCCATCAGGCTCTCAGCTGCCCACATCAACGCCAGAGCTTGCACTTGATCATCACGCAACACAGCGGTAACCCCCAAGGCAGAATGCGCTGGTCCCACAGGAACTAGTAGTTGGTGGTGACTCTATTGTCAGGGGAAACGGGGTACATGGTATGTAAAAAGGATAGGTGGAACAGGACCAGGGTATGTCTGCCAGGGGCAAAGGATGATGAAGTTGTAGAGCAGATATCATCTTTTTAAGGGCACAAAAGGTGATATTGTTGTACATGTTGGCACTAATGATATTAAGAGTAGGAGACCGGCGAAATTACTTAACAAGTACAGGTCACTGTTGGAAAAAAAAAGCCATGAATTAGGGTTGGATTTGAAAGTGTCTGCAATTCTGTCCAGATACGATTAGAGGGAGTATATGATGAGAGCCTTGTTGATCAATTTGGCCCTGGAAAGATTGTGCAAGGCTCAGGGGTAGAATTTTTTTTTCAACCTGCTCTGTACTTGTTAACAGGAGAGACTGCTTCTACAGGGATGGGATACACTTAAATAGAAAGGGTGCAAGCATATTTGCTAATGCTATCGAGGCAGTGTTAGGTGGGTCAGAAAACTGCTAGTTTGGGGGGGATACAAGGACTAATAGATTAACAGTAGCCACTGTTAGAGGTGAAAATGATTCTTGCACCACTTCTATTGGAATGAGCAGCAGCCTGGAAAACAAGATGTGGGGTATTTCAGAGACTGCTGGGAGTCATTGCAATACAAGTAAACACATGGGTTGTGTTAGGGTAGCTAAGAATAGGAAGAGGTGCATGTATACTCGTGTGTACACCAATACTAGGAGTTTGGTAAATAAATTTGATGAATTTGAGGTATTGCTCAAAACATCAAAGGCAGATATTGTTGGGATATCAGAGATGTGGTGTCACACAGATATAAGGAATGCAGAACTGGAATTTGGGGAGTACTGTGTACTCCCCAAATAAAGTACTGTGTAATGTGTACAGAAAGGATAGACAAGATAGGAAGGGAGGAGGGGGTTATGCTATTAAGAAACACAAAATCCAATTAAGTGAAGCCAGTCGACATCGCTGAACAGTGCAGTATCGAGTCAGTTTGGTGTGACATAAGCATGGGAGATCAAAATTGAGAGTAGGAGTGTGCTATAGGCCTAATGACTCTGATGAGTATAATAAGAAACTGTACAGGGAAATAGTGGGCCAGTGAATCAGAGAGTCTTATGGGGGATTTTAATTTCCCAGATATTGACTGGAATTTGTGGGTTGGCCACTTTTGTGGATTTATTGGATGATTGTTTTCTATATCAGCATGTTCAGGAAGCAACTAGAGGGAGTAATACTCTTGATCTGATTATTAGTAGTGATTCTTCATGCATTAAGAATCTGCAGATAAAGGAAACACTAGGTGGCAGTGATCAGTGTGCTGAAGTGAGATTTACTCAGAGGTAACTACCACAGGGGTAAAAGGAAGGATTTTTGCTTTCGTAAAGGTGACTACAATGGTCTGAGACAGTATTTAAATTCTATACAGTGGGACCAATTGATGATGTTACCAACAGCAAATTCAAAATGGGACGTATTCAGAGAATTTATCTTGGAAGCTACTAGGCTTTACATACCAACTAAGAAATATTGTTCGAAGATTAGGCCTAAATGGATGTCAGACGAACTAATGAGACATATGGCAGAGAAGAAAAATGCATGGGATACATATAAATTAATGGGTGACATGGAAGCCTTTCATAGATTTAAGCTTGTCGTAATCAAGTCATAAAAGAGATTAGGCAGGCAAAGGTAGATTATGAGAAATCCTTGGCAAAGGATGCAAAGAAAAACAGAAAAGAGTTCTTTACCTATGTAAACTCTAGAAGGAAAGGATGAATCAGATTGGTCCACTGGATATTGATGGTTCAACTGTTGATGATCCTGCTCAGGTGGCTAACAAACTAAATGAATATTTTGCATCTACATTCACTCATGAGGAGTTATTCAGGGAGGGGCATGCCAGAGGTGAAGTAAACTCTGGCAGTGAGCTAGATGATTTTGTAATAACAGAGGAAAGTGGAGGAGAAATCGTTGAGGTTAAACATAAAAAAGGCACCCGGAGTGGATGGGATCTATACAGTTATATTAAAGGAGGCAGCAAAGGAAGTAAGCAAATCCTTAGCCATAATTATGAGAGCTTCTTTGGACTCAGGGGAGGTACCCATAGACTGGAGATGTGCAAATGTGACCCCAATTCACAAAGGAGGATCAAAGGCTGACACAAGTAATTATAGACCTGTGAGTTTAACTTCTGTACCAGGAAAATTAATGGAGGCACTGGTTAAAGAAGCACTGCACGATCATCTAGACAAGACTTCAGTTATAGCTCGGACACAGCATGGTTTTGTTAAGGGAAAGTCTTGCTTGACCAGCTTGATTGGATACTATGATGCAGTCACAAAAGAACTGGATGCAGGGAATAACTTTATTATATTTGGATCTTAGAAAGGCTTTTGATACTGTTGCACATGGAAGACTGCTGCACAAATTGGAGGCTGCTATGGATAGGGATGGTTGAGGGGGAGAAGACAGAGTGGTAATCAATGGACACTGCTCATCGTGGTCTAATGTTATTAGTGGAGTCCCTCAGGGTTCAGTGTTGGGTCCATTGTTGTTTTCTGTATTTATAAATGATATTGATGATGGTATATCAAGCTTAATGTCCAAGTTTGCAGACGATACAAAGGTTGGCAGGGTTGTTAAGGACACTACTGACAGTATGCTGCTGCAACAGGATCTGGAAAGGTTGAGCAGATGGGTTTGACAGGTGGCAAATGAAGTTTAACATTGACAAATGTAAAGCACTGCATATGGGAAACAGTAACCCCAGAGCAACGTATCAACTCTGTGTACTACACTGACAGTGGTAGAGAATGAAAAGGGCCTGGGAGTAATTGTGCCAGCAGATATGAAGTTTTCTGAGCAGTGCAGACAGGCTGCAAGAGTAGCTCATGGTGTTTTTTCAGTGATATACAAGAATTTTTCTAGCAGGGATAAGGAGGTGATTATTCCCTTGTACTCAAGGCAATGGTCAGGCCACGCCTTCAGCACTGTATACAGTTCTGGAGGTCTCATTGCAAGAAGGAGGTAGAACTGCTGGAATGAGTACAGAGAAGGACAAGATTAGTGAACGGAACAAAGGGTTGCTCTCACGAAGAAAGGCTTAGAGTTTTGCAAATTACAGTGCCTGGAGACTAGGCACCGGCGAGGTGATCTGAAAGAGGTGTATAAAGCCTTGAATGGTTTGAGCATGCTCAATGCTGATGGGATTCTTCCTCTTGCTCAGAATAATCACCTGAGAGGGCATAAATTCAAATTGAGGAAAGACTGATGTAGAATAGATGTGCGGAAATTTGCTTTTAGCCAGCGGGTAGTTGGTTGGACAGACTTCATCTTTTGTTGTGGAAGTTGATAGCCTAAACAAATTTAAAGCTCAGCTTGACAGGTATTTCGAAGAACGGAGGGGTGAAATGCTATCGATTGCTGATGCTATCGAGGCAGTGTTAGGTGGGTCGGAAAACTGCTAGTTTGCGGGGAAACAAAGACCAATAGATTGACAGTAGCCACTGGCAGAGGTGAAAGAGATTCTTGCACTGCTTCTATTAGAATGAGCAGAAGCCTGAAAAACAAGATGCATGGTATTTCAGAGACTGCTGGGAGCCATTGCGGTACAAGTAAACACATGGGTTGTGTTAGGGTAGCTAAGAATAGAAACAGGTGCAGGTATACTTGCGTGTACACCAATGCTAGGAGTTTAGTAAATAAATTTGATGAATTTGAGGTATTGCTCAAAACATCAAAGGCAGATATTGTTGGGATATCAGAGACGTGGTGTCACACAGATATAAGGGATGCAGAACTGCAATTTGGGGAGTACAACGTCTACAGAAAGGATAGACAGGATAGGAAGGGGGGGAGGGGTTATGCTATTAGTTAAGAAACACATAAAAACCAAGGAAGTGAAGCCAGTCGACATTGCTGGACAGTGCAGTGTTGAGTCAGTTTGGTGTGACATAAGCATTGGGAGATCAAAATTGAGAGTAGGAGTGTGCTATAGGCCTAATGACTCTGATGACTATAATAAGGAACTGTACAGGGAAATAGTGGGCCAGTAAATCAGAGAGTCTTATAATGGGAGATTTTAATTTCCCAGATATTGACTGGAATTTGGGGGCTGGTTACTCACACACTAGCAGGGCTTTTGTGGATTTATTGGATGATTGTTTTCTACATCAGCATGTTTGGGAGGCAACTAGAGGGAGTAATACTCTTGATTTGATTATCAGCAGTGATTCTTCATGCATTAAGAATCTGCAGATAAAGGAACCACTAGGTGGCAGTGATCACAGTGTGCTGAAGTGGGATTTACTCAAAGAGGTAACTACCATTAGGGGTAAAGGGAAGGGTTATTGCTTCTGTAAAGGCGACTACGATGGACTGAGACAGAATTTAAATTCTATACAGTGGGACCTGATGATGTTACCAACAGCAAATTCAAAATGGGAAGCATTCAAAGAACTTATCTTGGAAGCTACTAGGCTTTACATACCAACTAAGAAATATTGTTCAAGGTCTAGGCCAAAATGGATGTCAGATGAACTAATGAGGCATATGGCAGAGAAGAAAAATGCATGGGATACTTACAAATTAACACATGACACAGAAGCCTATGATAGATACAAGTTGATATGCAACCAAGTTACAAAGGAGGTTAGGCAGGCGAAGGCAGATTACGAGAAATCCTTGGCAAGGGATGCAAAGAAAAACAGCAAAGAGTTCTTTACTTATGTAAACTCTAGAAGGAAGGGGATGAATCAGATTGGTCCACTTGATATTGATGGCTGAACTGTTGATGATCCTGCTCAGGTAGCTAACAAACTAAATGAATATTTTGCATCAACATTCACACATGAGGAGTTATTCAGCAAGGGGAATGCCAGAGGTGTATTCAACTCTAGCAGTAAGCTACAGAATCTTGAAATAACTGGGAGTAAAGTGGAGGAGAAACTGTTGAAGATAAACACAAGAAAGGCACCTGGGGTGGATGGGATCTATCCAGTTATATTAAAGGAGGCAGCAAAGGAAGTAAGCAAACCCTTAGCCATAATTATGAGAGCTTCCTTGAACTCAGGGGAGGTAACCATAGACTGGAAATGTGCAAATGTGACCCCAATTCACAAAGGTGGATCAAAGGCTGACACAAGTAATTATAGACCTGTGAGCTTAACTTCTGTTCCAGGAAAATTAATGGGGGCACTGGTTAAAGAAGCACTGCAGGATCATTTAGACAAGACTTCAGTTATAGCTCAGACACAGCATGGTTTTGTTAAGGGGAAGTCTTGCCTGACCAACTTGATTGGATACTATGATGCAGTCACAAAGGAACTGGATGCAGGGAATAACTTTGATATTATATACTTGGATCTTAGAAAGGCTTTTGATACTGTTGCACATGGAAGACTGCTACACAAATTGGAGCAGTGTGACATTGGAGGCAAATTGCTGCTATGGATAAAGGGGTGGTTGAGGGGGAGAAGACACAGAGTGGTAATCAATGGACACTGCTCATCGTGGACTAATGTTATTAGTGGAGTCCCTCAGGGCTCAGTGTTGGGTCCATTATTGTTTTCTGTATTTATAAATGATATTGATGATGGTATATCAAGCTTAATGTCCAAGTTTGCAGATGATACAAAGGTTGGCAGAGTTGTCAAGGACACTACTGACACTATGCTGCTGCAACAGGATCTGGAAAGGTTGAGCAGATGGGCTGAGAGGTGGCAAATGAAGTTTAACATTGACAAATGTAAAGTACTACACATGGGAAACAGCAACCCCAGAGCAACGTATCAACTCTGTGGTACTACACTGACAGTGGTAGAGAATGAAAGGGACTTGGGGGTGGTTGTGCAGACAGATATGAAGTTCTCTGAGCAGTGCAGACGGGCTGCAAGAGTAGCTCATGGAGTATTGTCAATGATATACAGGAATTTTTCCAGCAGGGATAAGGAGGTGATTATTCCATTGTATAAGGCAATGGTCAGGCCACACCTAGAGTACTGTATACAGGTCTGGAGGCCTCATTTCAAGAAGGATGTAGAGCTGCTGGAACGAGTACAGAGAAGGGCAACAAGATTAGTGAATGGAACAAAGGGGTGCTCTTACGAAGAAAGGCTTAAGTTTTGCAAATTACAGTGTCTGGAGACTAGGCACCAGCGAGGTGATCTGATAGAGGTGTATAAAGCCTTGAATGGTTTGAGCATGCTCAATGCTGATGGGATTCTTCCTCTAGCTCAGAAAAATCACCTGAGAGGGCATAAATTCAAATTGAGGAAAGACAGATGTAGGATAGACGTGCGGAAATTTGCCTTTAGCCAGCGGGTGGTTGGTTGGTGGAACAGACTCCCATCCCTTGTGGTGGAGGTTGATAGCCTAAATAAGTTTAAGGCTCAGCTGGACAGGTATTTTGAACGAACAGAGGGGTGAAGTGGAAGTGGTTTTTTTTTTTTTTTTTTTTTTGGCTGATGCTGCATAAGCTTGCTCTCTTGCATCAAATGCCTCTACTAATGCTAATGTTAAAAATGGAGTCTTTTGTTTTTTTTTTTGGCTGATGCTGCATAAGCTTGCTTTCTTGCATCATATGCCTCTACTAATGCTAATGTTAACAGGTCTGTAATTACTCATATGATCATCCTTTAATCTTCCTTTGTGAATTGAGGATACTTTTGCACATCTCCAGTCCATATATCTGGACCTCTGAATCCAAGGATGCTCTCTTAATATGGCTAATGGTTTGCTTCCCTTAATATAATTGGATAGAACCCACCCACATCAATTCTCATTTACATTTAGATTCAACAATTTATCTTCAACTTTCCTCTCGTTTATCACAATCATTTGGCTCCCTGTTGTGATTTGATACACTTTTGGCATCCCCATCCCTAAAAAATTCATCTTGTGCAAATGCAGATGCAAAATAATTATTCAGTTTGTCAGCATCCCAAGCAGGATCATTAGCAGTTAAACCATTCACATATAGTGGACCAATGCATTTAATCCTCTCCTCTTGTTTACATAAGTAAAGAAGTCTTTCTGCTTTTCTTTGCATCAGAGACTTCTCAGATTATGAGAAGTCTCCAGCAAAGACCTTAGCTTGCTTGACTTCATTCGTGACTTGATTGCAGCCTAGTTTATATATACTGTAGGCTTCAATATCACATGATTAATTTCTTTGCATCCCATGCATTCTTCTATGCCATTTCTCTCATCAGTGCATCTGACATCCACTTATGACAGTCATGAACAGTATTTCTTAATTGGTACAAAAATTGTAGTTTCTATGATTACATCCTCTAATTCTTCTCATTTAGAATTTGCTGTTGCTAACTTGATCAGTTAGTCCCACTGCATAGAATTTAAAAAGTCTGAGACCACCATAATTGCCTCTACAAAGGCCTTTCCTTTTGACCTTGACATTAGTTATATCTTTAAGCAAATTTCATATTAGCACACTATGATTACTGCCAAGCAGTTAGTCTTATCTACAGATTCTTAATGCATTGAGTGTCACTGCTAGTAATCAGATCAAGAGTATTGCTTTCTTTTGTTGTCTTTCCAATATGCTGTTGTAGAAAATTTCATTCAGTAAATCCACAAAATCTTACTGCTGTGTGAATGACCAACCCACATAGTCCAGTCAATATGTTCAAGATTAAAGCCCCTCATTATAAGACATTCTAATTTACTACCTCATTCTATTTGTTTGCACAATTGCTCATTATAATCAAATACAATCATTAGGCTTATAACACACTCCTACTCTCCTATTTGTTTTCCCAGTGCTTACGTCACGCCAAATGATGCAACATTGCACTGTCCACCCCATGTCAACTGAATACCCAGCCTTACATTTTATGTGCTTTTTAACTAAGAGTATAAACCCTCTCCCCTTTCCTGTGTATCTGTTTTGTTCACGTTAGGCCTTACACAGCCAAGTGGTCAGGATCATGAGTGCACAACAGACTATGAGTGGGCCATGGTTCAAGCCCGTGACTGCCTAAATACAATTAATGATTGTATTCATGGTTTATTTTAAACTCCTCTGACCTGGTGGTCATACTGGAATATAAACAAGAACATTTTACTTCTGAAATTCAATTTCTGCATACCTCACATCTAAGTAGCACCATGTCTCTGTTATCCCCACAATGTCCTCATTTGATGGCTTGACCAGTACTTCTAGTTCTCAATCACATTCAATATACATTTTTGGGCATTGGATTTTTTAGGTAATGTGTGCATAGCTTCTTCATCATCTTGTATAACTTTATTGTTATAATTACTTCTGTAAACATACTGTGTTTAGTAGATCTTCTAATGGTGTAGCTGTGGTTGCCACAAGGTCATCTACATAAACATAGTCTTGAAATTCTTCCTTAAGGCTCATGTGTCTCCTTGATTCCTCCCATTTATTCACTTGATGGTCAGATTCATCTCCTGGAAAAGGGTCTACGTTTTTGATTAAGTCACTTTTGGCAAAGCAGTTTTTATGACGTTAGGAGAAATGCCATCCCACACAGCCAGTGTTTTGAAGGCATCTGACACATTCCAATTTTGGGGATTGCTGTTTTACCTTCAAGTTTGCAAATCATATAATACATAAAGCACAATCTTTATGCGTTATGAGGCAAACAATGAATGAGGCAGTCATCAGATCAAGAGTATTACCTCCCAAATGGGAGGTAATACTCTTTGACCTTGACATTAGTTTGATTGCCTCCTGAACATTCTGCTGTAGAAAGCAATCATCCAATAAATCCACAAAAGCCTTGCTAGTGTGAGAGTGACCAATCCACAAGTCCCTGTCGTTATCTGTGAAATTAAAATCCTCCGTTATAAAACAATCTGATTTACTGGCCTACTCTATTTCTCTGTACAGTTGTTCATTATACTCCTCAGAGTCATTAGGCTAATAACACACTCCTCAATTTTGCTTTCACTGTGCTTGTCACACCAAACTGACTCAACACTGCACTGTCCACCAATATCAACTGGCTGCACTTAGATTTTTTCTTAATTAATAGCATAACCCTCCATTCCTTTCTATCCTTTCTGTTCATATTGTACTCCCAAAATTCCAATTCTGCATTCCTTATATCTTTGTGACACTGTCTCTGATATCCCAATAATATCTGCCTTTGATGTTTTTGACCAACACCTCAAATTCATCAAATTTATTTACTAAACTCCTAGCATTGGTGTACATCAAGTATACATGCACCTGTTCTTATTCTTAGCTACCCTAACACAGCCCATGTATTTACTTGTTCCGTGATGATTTGGTAGTATTTCACTAAAAACAGTAGAGGAATAAAGATATGGAAATAATGATACAATTGGACATGAAGTTCTCCCAGCAGTCTAGATAGGTGGCAAGGAGGACCCATCATTATAAGACTACTCTTGGAATACTGTATTCGGGTATGGAGACTGCATCTGAAAAAACACCAAGATTCTTGAAAGTTTTAGAAAGACAGGCAATGCACCCAAGGCAATACAAGTAAGGGAAGACTTTGAATATGTGGCCTGTAGAGCTTGGAAACTAGACACTTTAGAGGCCACATATTTATTTTTTGTCAAAGATTTCTCATAACTGCCTTTGCCTGCCTAACCTCCTTTGTGACTTGAAAATGAATGTGGGGTGAAAATTTTGTTTTTATAAATTATTCCAGAACTAGGAGCCATAAATTCAAATTACAAGGTATGAGGGAGGTTTAGACTAGACTGCAGGAAGTTTTCTTTTAACCAGCAAGTTGCTAATTATTGGAATAAGTTACCTTCCCATGGGTGGTTGAGGCTGATGCTTGGGGAAATTCAAAGCTCAGCTGGATAGATCCTTATGCAAGGAGGGAGTCAGATAGGTAGTTCGTTAATATTTTTTTTATGGATGGTGCAGCAAAAAGCCAAGAGCTTCCTTGCATATGGCTGATACTAGTACTAAATACTATTATACTATTTCCAGTTCGCATATTCCAATCTGTAGTGTTTACAAAATGTGTTGGCTAAGGTAAAGAAAGCCTGCACGAGAAGCAAGCAAAAGTTCAATGAAATTTACCAGTAAAAGTACTTTGCCGTAACGGCATTTGTATTGTTGCTCACTCAGTAAACAGACAGTGGGTGTTATCGGTCTGGAGTAGAAGTTGAATCCCACGGGAGCTTGAAACCCTCCCAAAGTGTGGGGGGGGTAACCCGACATTGATTCTTTAGAATCGCTAATTGAATTAACTACTTGAATTACGAACAGTCATATTGGAAGTTCTGGCGTCGCAAAAAATGTTCGTAACGTAGTTTCACCGGTAAACTTACAAAAATTGCCGTGCTCCTTGTGTGGGCTTCCTTTGCTTTTTTTTTTTTTTTTTCTTAAACAATTTATTCACTAGCGCACCAGTGGTTCTAAAGAAAAAAGGTCAGGTTACCCCCTCCACTTTGGGAGGGTTTCAATCTCCCATGGGATTCATTTTCTACTCCTGACCAATAACACCCACAGTCTGTTTACTGAGCGAGCAACAATAAAAAATGCTGTTATGGCAAAGTACTTTTACCGGTAAATTTCATCTAACTTTAGCGTGCTTCTCGTGCAGGCTTTCTTTACCTTCGCCAATGTGTTATAAAATAATGGCTTATTTCAAACTGCTAAGGCCAATCAAAACATTCTGTTGGATTTTTTCTTTTTAACCGCTTTTTTATGCATAGTGATAGCAGATAAAGAGATTGGTATTATTCCAAAAAACTTCATAGTTTTACTTGATGGAACTTAGGCTCTCATCAGACTAGGACTATTCTTTCTTTATTTTCAAAAGTTCTGACTACCATTGGGGATTAGCCCACTCCCCACTTTTCAAACTGCAACTTGCATTTTGGTTAAATTATTCTCATTATTTAAAAGGTGCACCCTTTTTACTAGATTTTGACCAAATTGTTAATATGTTAAAAGGACAGGGGGGAAATGTCAGATGGTATTTGTCAGCTTGACTTTTTGATGCGTAAACATCTTTGGCAGCACTTACTAAATTTCGGACGGTAGTAAAATCAATTTTTCACAATTTTGCGACACGGAAATGACAATTTTCCATTTCATAACAAACAAAGACTGAGTCGGGAGAGAAGATCGCACAAAGGATCATGGGAAGTGATCTTAGATGTGCTCAGAGCTAGCATAAACCAGCTAGTTTGGAAAAACATTTATGATTTGGGGCATACCACTTAGGTGGCTTTGGGCTAACCATTGCCACCCATGGCAGAAACCTTTTGGTAACCAGAGAAATGGATATCTTGCAAAATTTAAAGCAAAGTAAAGCATTTATAGCAAAGGATCATGGGAGATGATCTTGGATGTGCTTAGAGCTGGCATGAACCAGCTGGTTGCAGAAAATGTAGGAAAGGCAAAACGAATGGAGTCGGGAGAGGAGATTGCACAAAGCATCATGGGAGGTAATCTTGAATGTGCTCAGAGCTGGTATAAACCAACTGGTTGTGGAAAAACGTTTGATTTGGAGCATACCACTTGGGTGGCTTCTGGCTAACCATTGCCACCTATGGCAGAAACCTTTTGGTAACCAGAGAAATGGATATCTTGAGGGCAGTTATCTTTTTTGTGCTCAGAGCTGGCATAAACAAGCTCTGAGCACATCAAAAATCAATACATTACATGCTCTTCAGCCTTACCAGTGGAAGCACATGTAATGTAGACATTACAGTCAGGGCCGTGTCAGGCTATATAGCCGCTCTGGTGCAACTTCTTATTGCTACCCCTCCCCCATGATTGTATCCTTTTTTTTTTTTTTTTTGGGAAATAAAAAAAATATATATATATTTCCAACATAATATAATTTTATTTTTTTAAACACAGAATAACATATTATGATACATGAAGTAAATATGTGAAAAATAAAAAAATGAAAATACATTTTATTTTGCTTTGGCTGCAGGCAAAGTGCATTCATATTTTTTTCGTGAATATTCAGATTTCTTGTTAAATGCTGCCACTCTTTGAATCCACCATTTACAAATGGAACTAGTAGTAGTAGCAATGGAGATATGTGATGCAAGAAAGCAAGCACATGAGCTTATGCAGCATCAGTCAAAAAAAAAACATACATCCATTCCCTCTAAAAGTTTGTCCAGTCCCTCCTTGAATTTATTTAAGCTATCAACTTCCACAACGACAGATGGAAGTTTGTTCCAGCAATTAACCATTCACTGGCTAAAGGCAAATTTTCTCATCTGTTCTATAACTACCTTTCCTCAATTTGAATTTATGTCCCCTCAGGTTCATAATCTGAGCACACGGAAGAATCTCATCAGAATTCTGCATGCTCAACCCATTCAAGGTCTTATACACCTCAATCAGATAACCTCACAGGTGCCTAGTCTCCAGGTCTCTCGGATCTCCTCACAGATGCACTATTATTTTTAAATAGTGCCATGCACTATGTAAAAATAATTTACAGTTATAACAAAAGACTGCATTTTGCGAAATCGAATACAGTAACCAATTATGCAGAAGTGATTCACTGTTTTTTAAATTTTTTAGTGTAATATTCAATAGAAAAGTTTCTTCTATTATTATCTTTATCTTTTGGAAAATCAAATTTTTTTAATTGTTCTGGTTTGTTTTCAACTAACATCAGTCTTATTTTATTATTTAAAATTTGTGGCAATTTATCTGGATCACTAAGTGAAATTAGTTGATGTTGTTTACCACTATTTTGATCTTCACTTTTCTCTACATTCGAATTTGCTTCACTTGCGTTTAGTGTTTCTTGCTGAATTGGAATGTCAACATCTTGGGCAGGTGATAATTCAAGTGTTTCAGTTTCTTCTTCAATAGTAGTAAAGTTAGAGGAAATCGAAGTCTATGGACCTGGCCATGGCTGGATGTCCAGACACCTGGTAATCGAACTTGTTGCTTTTTTTATTTGGTCGTTTTTCAATTTTTTTTCTTTTTCTGTATTCATAACCAGAGTTGTTTCCTTCCATCAGACCTCTGAGAAATATTTTTGAAGAAAAGTTTTTTTTTAAATTTAAAATTCATATTTGTTAATATAAAATACGACAAAACACATTCTTCGATACATTGAACTTTGTCTCCTTAGTCTTTGCTATCTCTTTTAGTGTTTACTGAACATTGGTCTTTATTCTTAGTCTTTTCTTAGTCTCTGCTACACCTTAGTCATTGCCACCCTGGTACGGTACACTACTTGCACCACCAGGTTGGCACGGCTCTGATTACAGTACCGTCTGTATTACTGAAGTGGTTGTATATTTCCATCAAGAGGTGAATCATAAATGGTTTTCTGCAACCAGTTGGGCTGGTCAAGAATATTTGAATCAGTTTGTGATTGGGAGATAAGACTCCAGATTACATGCACGAGTAGAATCTTTTGCTTGTCATTGGCCATTCTCATTAAGTTGCAGAAGTCCTCGTTGGTCATTAAGTTTTCATGTTTCTTTGCAGTTGCGCTGAGTAGATTAGTGTGGTAAGCTTTAGATCCTTATTCATCTCACTGTTTGGATGATTGTAAAAGTTTCGAAAGGGGTCTTCTCGTAGTCGCATTACAAGGCAGTGCAGGTCATTACTGCATGCTTCATCAGGGTCAACATCGTTGTTGTTTTGACACATCGCCTTACATATTTTAATTGTTTTGCAAATGTCCAAGTCAGATTCATACAATTTAAGATCTAGTATAAGCTCTTCATTGTCATCATAGATCTTGACATTTCATCTCTGACAGTATCTCTGTTTCCTCATTGCAAAATGGAATGTGCAGCATTACCATCTTGCGCTTGTGCTCATTGAGATCCAGAGCCAAGTCATAGTTTCGATAGCTTATTATATGTGGATACTTGCAGATCTCGTTGGTGCTGCATTTAAAAGTTCAGTGAAAAGAAACCAGAGATATTGTGTACTTCTTGAATTGAATCTTTTCTTCTTTCAAAGTAATTGTACCATATCTGAAATGCATCAGGTAAATTATCAGTTCTGTAGGAGGATGTAAAGAGGTAAATGGCTTCATGTTACAGCCAAAATACTTAGTTTAAAGTAAATAAAGGCATTAGAATGATATTTGAAAGATTTTATCAGTGGCTAGGCAAGGCAAATATAAGTTTACTTCAATGTATGTATTGCCAGCCTCAGAATATTAATATATACATACTAAAGGTTTTAATGGTTTTAATTAAATCATTTTACACCCAAGTGTGGATGTTATACAGATCTGATTTAACAGATTCTGTAACATTTTGTAGTTGCTTCTATAATGACAGAATGTTTTGCAATTATTTTAACAAGGTTAAAAACATGACAAGACAACTGAAACACTCAAATTAATGGAATAGTTTGCTTTAAAAATAAAATGTGGAGTGGTAAAATAATATTGTGAAATTAAAATACTATTATACCATGTTGGCACAATTATACAAAGTGCCAATTACCATCTGCATATGAGTAAAAATTATAAATTTTCAGAAATAAACAAATGTGGTATAATAGTGTTTTTTTTTTTTTTTTTTATTTTCACAAAAAAATCATTATTATAGACTGAACATTTTCTGGAAATGTATGTGAAGGAGGGTAGTTCCAGAGAGTAGTAGAAGGCACAAATGAGATGTTAGTTCTGAGTTTTGAGCTGGACAGTGAATGGATATTGACTGGTTGCAGCACATATTCAGATTCTATGGTTTAGAAGAGTAGTGGAATTATGGGTGTCAGTTGAGAAGGGGAAGGAGAGAAACTGGTTATGAAATTATTTTGATTAATTGTAATTAATAACTGTCATTATTAAATTTAATAATTTGAAAAAATTATTATTCTATTGATTACTAATTATTCATTTGGCTTATGGCAGTGAAATTATGCAGCAAAAATTTCTTATTAGAAATTTTTATTAATTCAGCTTTTTTCTTACATTTTTATGATATCAAAAAAGAATAATTACTAAGTTTAGTTAATTTTTGTGCCTTATGTCACATGAAAATTGTTATAGTTTTGTGTTCAGCACACCTTTTACTGGGGTTTGAACCAGTAAAAAGTCACTCCTATATAGAAAGGCTCACTATTGTTGTGCTATATACTGTTTGTGTGCTAGTTGTCTTGCCGCACCATAAGTTTCCCACATTTCCGTGTGTGTGTGTGTGTGTGTGTGTGTCATCGTTACAAGGTGGCTGTGCTCATACTTGTATTAGCTTCTCTGGCACGATGATGCCCACCCTCAATATCTTATAGGCCATGCTGTTGGCTCTCTCTCTCTCTGTGAACTGCGTGCGCGCGCGCGCACACACACACACACACACACACACACACACAGTCCCTCTGTATCTGGCTATCAGCTTTATATCGCCTGGTATGATCTGGCACTTCCTCTGGAGTGGCATTGAAATTGATATATTTATCATAAACTTGTGTGTATGTGTGGAAGAGTTAGGTTTTGGTCATATGGTCTGACTTACAATGCTCCATAATGCAAACTGTCAAAGATAAGGGTGTACTTAATAAACTGGCCACTCATTCTATATTTAATAAACTATTAATTATATGATTGTTTCCTGTGGCAAGTTTATTTAAAGATGTTGTACACCATAATAAACATTGAATTTATATTTAATGAATAAAGACTGAAGTATATAAATTACATATTAATCTTAGTGGTAAGAAATATCTCAATAGTAAATACTGAGAGGTAATACCATATGGGTATAATAATTATTATTAAATGGTTATTGCTATTCTTATTATGGTTTATATTAATGTTATTCTAATATCTTCTGTCATTGTTTAGATATTTATGTGTATTTTAATATTTTTATAGCCATCTGATGTTCTGATTGAAGGAAAAATCAAAAATATCAGCTGTGTCTTACTAGCTAGGTGAGCCCAAAGTGAGTTCTGTATAATATTTGTATTGACAAATTAAAAAAAAAATTTTTAATCTTGAAAGAGCTTTCAATAAGAGCCTGTAATTAGTCATAGAGGTACAGGGGTTTTTCACTGCACAAATATGCAAACTGACCATACTCTCGCTTCTACAGACTTGATAAATGCAGTTATGTTTGACCAATTTTTACCTTATATCTCAATATGCTTAATTGTTCAATATAGCCTATGCTTAATCATACACAGACACAGCTAAAATCAGTAGCCTTGCTTTATTGCCATGTCGTGACAGTAACCTATCTAGATCAAACTAAATTGACTTCAGTTAAGGTACTAGTATTTTTGTACTTAATGAAAAATCTTTAAGTGTATTAGAAGAATCAGTTTGCCCCCATCTGGAACAGTGTGAGAGGGGAGAAGTTACTGATAATATGCAGTGATCAGCTCAGTGCTTATTGTGACTGGGTGAAGCATTTTTCATTCTTCTAGACTGGACTAATTGTGTCTCGCAGCACGGTTCCCTCTAAGCTGTGTGCTTGCAGCCGCACACTGATTTCTATGAAGTTGCACAGGTGCTTTTACTTCCTGTGCACACAGCCAACATACTAGATGGCAACAGGAGTATTAGTTATAAAAATAATATAAATACCATATAATAGGGAAGGTCAGATTTTTACATTCCGGCCACTCAACCACACACATACACAGTATATGTGTGGGGGTAGAATGTATAAGGAATGTATTGTGATCGTGAAAATGTTCAAAGTGAAGTTTTTTACATATTAATTTTTATTAATTAATACATGAAAATATGTGGGTGGAATGTCGGTGGATTTACTGATCCAGATTTTTTTTATTCATTTGAATTTGTTGAATGTATAAATTCTGTTCTCATAAAAAATATCCTGAACGAAATAAGAGAATCTACTTTCCACACGTTCATTGTAGACGAAAGCACTGATGTTTCAGTACAAAAAGTATTATTTTTGTATTTTCAGTTTCGAGTGAAAAATGAAACGTATTACAAAACAGTATTTGGAGGTATTTTGAAGTTTACAAACTGTGACAGTATGTCCCTTTTAGAAATAATAAATTTTTTTTACGACGAATATAATCTTGATATTCAAAAGATCGTAATGTTCATGTCAGGTGGAGCAAGTGTTATACTTGGAAGGAAAATGGAGTAGCAAAATGGATAATTGTATCAAAAAGGAAATATTACATCTATCTGAACAACATTGTGTTGCACACCGAGAAGATTTAGGATTGAAAGACGCATGGAAAAATGTATCTATTATGCAAGATATAGAGACATTGCTTAGAACTGTTGTATACACAATGTTTAGCAAGTCTAGCATAAAAAAAGGAAAATTAGAAGAACTAGCCCAGGTTACAGAACACTATGTTGTATCTTTTAGACCATTAAATGAAGTCAGATGGTTATCCAGACATTTGCAGTTGATGCTTTAGTAAAAAATTATGAAATATTAATTGAATATTGCAGTGAGCAGGTGAACAAATGTAATGATCCTATTAGTAAATACTGTTTACAAATATTGACAAATTCACAATATCATGTGGCATTAATTGCACTCAATGATGTATTAGGAGAACTTGCATCGCTTTGCAAATATCTACAAAAAATTTGTTTAAACATTATTGATGCACATCAATATGTTAAAGCTAAAATAAATAGCCAATATCTTGTTAAAAATATTTTCTGGGGTGAAAATGTAAAGAAGTATTATCAAAATAACTTTCAGTGACACTTTAAATTTCGTACATTTTTGTAACATATCCATTCTCTATGATATGGGAACATTTCAAGCATCAACTGCAGACCAAGGATTTTGCACTAATGAATTCAATTAAAACCAAAAATCGAAAGAGAATACATGAAGATCATTTAAGTGACCTTATGAGAATCAAATTGCATTTAGCTAATGGTGCGACAATAAGTGTAGATGTCTACAAAGTATGGACTTCTACAAAGAACAGAAGAGAAATTCCAAGAAAAATAAATAACTGTAAAGTATAAATGTATTAACTTTTTTTCACTATACTGCAATATATGGTGTACCTTTGTAATTGGCTGTCAGAACGGGGGAAAGAAGTGATTGACAGGTTGTGACTCCGCCGGCTGACTGCATCCCCCCCTCTTTGTTTCAGGTGGACGTCACTGGAGCGCTGAATGCGAAATTCGTTGCATATTATATACTGTACTGTACTTTCATTTGAATGCTGGTTTCTGTTCTGTTCGGTGCTCTACTGTTCGTTTGCTGGTGTTAATTTACTTTCCACGTGGTCCTGAGTTCTTCTGTCATTATCCCATTCCATCCTGCAGGTAAACTGTTTCTTTGTTTTTTGCTGCCGTCACTTTTTCTTATTATTTTATTTTTTTTTATTTCTTAGGTTCTTTTTGTGTTTGTGTGTTTTTTTTTTTTTTTTTTTTGCCTTTGTTCAGTCCCAAGGGAGTGAGAATGTTGCATATTAACCTAGTATTGTGCGGGAAAAAAATTCTATTTTGCCCTTTTGTCGTTATTCAAAAAGCAATTTTATTTTTCGTTGCAAGTGTTAATTGAGCTTGATCATTGGACGAGAAACAGTTATAACAGGCATGTTTTTAATAGACTTTCATTTGTGTTTAGAAAAATGGTTATGTTTTTAGGTTAGGTTTTACCGCGACTTCGGGAGGAATTCAAGCGAAAACTGGTGGTTGGACGAAAAAAAAATTTCTTCATAGTGAATACTATACAAACCCAAACACTTCTATGAGGTGTTAGCATTTATAAAACCCACACAAAAAAAAAAAAATTGAAGTTTAAATATGAAAATTAAACCCAAGGATGCTAAAGATATCTGAACTTCATTCATAAGCAACTTAAAGCTGAATTAAAATTGAACTTAGAAAAAAAAAGTGTTGTGTTCGTCATTCAATTTGTAACTGAGATTCAGATTTGAGAGAGAGAAATAACAAACAAATGAAATAAAAGAATATAAATGATGATAATTTATTGAGGAAAAGAAGGTAATTGGAAGCAGAGAATCAAACACTTACCCGACATGCCCTTATGTGGCCCGAGCAGATGTGTCCAGTTGAAAGTAGATTTTTGTCCACATGTGGTATAAACACAGTGCGTCTTGATGTCTCATTTTGTTTTGAATAGAAATATTTGCTAACCTGTTATAACTGTATGGGATTCTTCTATAATCATGATTTGGCTACTGTACAGTAGATGGCCCTACTTTCAACAGTTGTTTAATATTGACGTGTACACTACTTTTTTGCACATGGATAGGTGATGTCTTTGAATAGCATTAGTTTAGAGATTTAATTTCACTTGGAGTGTTGTGCTACAATGCGCAAATGCATTCAAAATGCACCCCAGCAGTGTGCCGTAACACATACTAGCCATCATTCTATTCTTAAGCGGTCAACCAGTGAATGCTATAAATGTAAAGGCACGTGAAATTAATAGCTATATTGGCACACTGACTGATATTTTGCAGTAATACTTGGTGTTTGTCTGTTTATAGACTTGGCACACTTTTTTTTATTTTATTTTTTTCTGCTTGTGCTGACGTTAGTTTATATACACAAATAAACTTTTTATAAAATCAAAATTTGTTTTGATTTACAACTCAGTACAACTAAATATTCCCTTTTAGTAATGAATTCCGAACTTAATTTTCAACTGTCATGTACAATGGTCAAAATTAATGCCCCTTCTGATGTTCAAGCACTCTGGTGGGAGGGTGGGCGTGTGTGTGAGAGAGAAAGTTGATTTCAGTTGAACTGTAAACAAACATTTTATTAAGATGGAAGGGTGGGCGTGTGTGTGAGAGAGAAAGTTGATTTCAGTTGAACTGTAAACAAACATTTTATTAAGATGGGAGGTGGGCATGTGCACATAGTTATCTCATAAGCCAGCGTTTCTCAAAGTGTGAGATGTGACTCCCCCCCCCCCCACGGGTTGCAAACATCTTGGCGGAGGTTTGCAGCTAAATACGGCTGAATGTGTAATGTATAAAAAATCATCTTCGTTCATAGTAAAAAATCTCATGTTATTAACACTTGCTTCATTAACTAAATCACAAAACATAAGCCTCTTTTCCTGCTCATCTGCTTCTTATGCTACAATGTTTTGTTTTTCTTTTTATCATATTGTTGGTAGAAACATAGTTTTATCATAGTGTTGATTGTAAAATTTGATTTGGATCAAATTTTAAGCCAATGAATTATGAGTAGTTTATGCTTAAATCAAATGGTAGCCATCTTGTTTCAAAATTGTCGATAAAATTAACTGCTCCATCAGAATGCTCACGCACTCTGGTGTGTGTGTGTGTGTAATTTTGTTTCAGTTGAACTGTAAAAAACATTTTATTAAGGTGAGAACATGGATGCATGCACAAGGCAATCTCATAAGCCAGCATTTCTCAAACTGTGGGGGGGGGGGATTGTAGCTGGATATGGTTGATTGTATAATGTATAAAAAATCATCCTCATTCATAGTAAAAATAAGGGTTAAATCTTATTAACACTCGCTTCATTGACTAATCAAGATACAAGCGCATTTTCCTGTTTGTGCTACTTAATGCTTTATAGTTTGTGATGAAGCTTCAAGTTTCTGTTCATGTGCTACTTATGCTTTAAAAATAGACATAAAACCATTGTTTTTTATTTCCAATAAAATATTAGGTATCAGAGTTGTTATTGGGATATTTATTTATTGTCCAATTTTAACCTCAAGGTCAAGGTAATCATTAGTTTTAGTTGTGGAGGAAGGGGTGGGGGTGACATATTCATTTAGCATTGTAGGAGGTCACATTATCACAAAGTTTGAGAACCTATGTCAATAAGCCATATTTAGTGTTTAGAAAGTAGATAAAGAAAAAAGGTGACAAACATTTTCTTGAAGGAAAAAAAAAAAAAAAACCCTCAACTATCAAGTGCTTAATGAACTTAAAATAAGTCTCAATTCCTAGAGTAAATTCATAATTGTCTTGCCTGATGCCGGGGAGAGTGAAAACAAATAAATGAAAACACAGATGGTCCAGAATTAATTCTAACTCTGGCTTTTTTTTTTTTTTTTTTTAAATATACTACATAACACAGTGAACCCTAGTTACTATATAACTTGCTGTACTTGTGGCACCTCCATGGGCAGGAGCAGCAGTGTGTAGCACACGCTTCTTGATTAGACCGGGGTTCGAGCCCGTGCCCACCAAATACGGAGGATGCGGAAAGGTCAGGGAATGACCGCCACATATCCCAGGAGCAATATGGCCTTAGTTGCTAAAGCTCCTAAAGACCAAATAACAACAATAACAGTACTATACATTGTGTTTATCACAGTTTGTGTCAGTGATGTAGACACTTAAAGGTACAGCCAATATTTCATTTTATTTAAACAAGACGGGCACATCCTGTGATGATTGTTACTATTGAAGTGATTACAATTCATGTTAGACGAAAGACCTACTACACGGGTTGAGGGAAAATAGAAGTACGTTATGAAAATACTGTTTTCCTTCATATTTTTTAAATAATTGTAGTGGTTGTTAGTTATTTAGCAATGATGGAAAATGTTTTAGTTCTTCGATATCCGACGCCTCCGTAGCCAGGTGGGCGGGAGCAGTAGTGCATAGCACACGCTTCTTGATTAGACTGGGGTTCAAGCCCATGACCACAGCATATTCCCGGAGCAATATGGCCTTAGTTGCTAATGCTCCTAAAAACCAAATAACAGCTTCGATATCCATCCACTGTGTCAGTAGAAATGTGAAGCTTTATCAATTTTTATGGTACATTGTACGCTTAGTTGGGTGAAATGGTTTTTTTGTGGGAAGATAAGCTAGCGGTTTATAATATGTGACCATTCAATATATATGAACCATAGAAAAACATAAAAAATGAGTACAGAAATATGTTCTAGAAAGTCACTTTAATATACACAGGATTACATGCAAAATTTAATAATTGTATAGAAGTATGTGTTAACTAATTTGAACATGTTGTAATGAAGGTCATTCTGCCTGTGCCTGTGAAAGTACTTTGTGCAACTTTGAGTGCATATGAACACTTGCTGCTTTCATTTAATACCTTTCTGAGAATATAGGAATCCCTCCCAAGCATGGATTTGAGATAATGCAGTTTTATATTTGTATAAAAAATTTGTACAATTTTTTTTTTTTTTTTTTAAATACATTTTTCTGTCTGGTCTCCTTACACAGAAGAATCCAACAATTATTTCTCCCACCTCATGTAGATCACATGGGCAGGTCGAGGGGAAAATCCTAGATTTAAGTAGTCTAGCACCTTGGATGTATTTTTAGAGGCCCTTAAAATGAGATCTCTGGGAGGAGGAAGGTGCATGGACTAATACAAATTGTGTTGTTCTGGGGTCTCCCATGCACTATAACAGTCAGACAAATATAAACAAATATAAATACAATATAAACAAATCTCCAACCATAGGGTGGGGATTTGTTTATATTTCACCTCTCAGTGATGCACATATCATTACTATTCTCTCACTCACTCCAAAACCTAGGTTAGCTATATTATGCTTATCAAACCTTTGACCATTCTGTTCCTTGCAGTGGTGAAGTAGCAGTTACAGCAAGTAAGGACACATTTCCTAAATTTAATTCTGAATCTAACCTTCGAATATATTTAATTCACATCTAACCTTATTCCCAATCTGGGTCCACAAAGCTTTCAAGACCACATGAACTTTAGTGATGTCATGTTTTTTGTCTACTTAATCCATCCAATTGAAATTGGTGGATTTCAGGTGGAAATTGGGAAAACTTTTGCTTTAGCAAAAGTGTTTTCTTTAATTTTTTTTCATTAAAGTCCAGAAATCTCTGTTAGTATTCTTAATAATTATATGCACATGATGGAAAACCTAAATTTAAATTTTCCGGAATCTCTCACATCCAAACATAAAGTGCACCCTCTTTACGCTTTATGGTAGCACATCCAATTGTCATGCTCTCTGACTTTGCACCATGGAAGAATCTGACTAGCATTCATTTGTTGAAGTGTGTGAATTTTTTTAAATGATATTTCACTTGCTGTTAGTCAAAGATAAGAGAGGTAATATTGCAAACTTCCAAATAAGAGGTTAAAAATGTCTGAAGTCCTGCAGATATGTTTTATTTAAAAAAAATAATAATTTAAAATGTTTTTAATATTAAAAAAATTATTCAAGTTTATAAATTTTTACTCCATTAACTGACTGCATGTAAGGAATAGAAAAGCACTGGTACACCCAGTTATGGGTTAAGTGATGTATCATTAAATTTAGCTTTATGTAAGGAACTTAAAATTATGATTAACAATTTAATTCTATTCCCACTTATTTTCTACCTTTGCAGTTACTGATGAAGTGGTAGAAATGTACCATGAAGCATATAATTTTCAATTTGAAATACACATATGTTTAGATCACTTTTAGAATAGATAAAAGTGCTTTTAACATATGCTACCCTCAAAAAAAAAAGTATCTGGACGTTCCAGTTTCATATTGATATTACTGCCACCCACTTCAGTAGCATGTCATTCCTCCAATGGCATCTGTGATGTATTCCACCTTATGGGGTAGGCTTTTCACCAGTGAATAATAGTTTGCAATGGATAAAGTGTTTCACTCTGCAGGTCTCTGACCACTTAAGCCACTGACATGGGATGTGTTGATCCTCAACAGATGTTCCAGTTTATTGCATTGGTGTTTCAGAAAGGTTTGTAGCCTTTAGTTATTTCTTCTTGTGATTTCTGAATTATTTTTTAGTACTAGTCTAATAGTGGCATCATGATGCAAGAAAGCAAAGCTTACACTCATTTTATTTGCCAATTTTCTCCAATAATTTGGCGGCCCCTTTAAATTTATTCAAACTACCCACTTCCACAGCAGGAAGTTTTTGGAAGTTTTTATTCCAACAGTAAATTACTCTGACAGAATACACATTTCTGTATGTCTATCTGAGAAAGAGTAGATACCATCAACGTTTAGTTTAATTAACCATGTTAAAACCATATACACTTTTGTTAGGTTTCCATTTGGTTTTGGAAACCATTATATATTGTTCTAATTAAATTTACTTCATTTATGATTATAGTGAATTTGAATTTTATGATATTATCTGACAAAATGTATTTTATTATATTAGGCATGGCCGTAAGCATACTATCATGCCTTCAGATGTTAATTACAGAGCTAATATCTGGGCATTGAAGGAAGTAGGATGTACACATATTTTAGCAACAAATGCATGTGGCTCTCTGAAAGAAAAGATTTATCCTGGAGATATAGTATTTCCTGATCAGTTCATTGATAGGTAAGTTTGCTTAATGGAGAGTTCTTGAAGTAGGTATTTGTAATTTTTAAAGCAACAGGATTTGGATATTTTTGCTCTTGTAAGAAGGGTGTACTATTCAGAATGTTTTGAATATATAATGTGATATGTAATTTCTTTTCCTTCAAAATTAACATCATATCCTCTGTGTTTAAAACAGCTTTTGGAGAAGCTGCTTTACATTCCAAGAGTTTTTTTTTCCAGTGGGTTACAAAGTTTGAAGAGGACCATTTGTTTGTAAGATGATCCTCACTCTGTTTACTTTTCAACATCTAAAAGCAATGATTCAATTACTTGTGTTTATGATCAATGTTTAACCATCCATGAAGTTGCTAGTGAAATTGGTATTTTTTGTATGAAATGTCAGCCAATTTTAATGCAAGATTTAGGAATGTGACTTGTTTCAGCAAGTTTGTGCTTTGCATCCTCACTAATGATCACAGAGTGGCATGTTCTCTTTGTCAGCCTACTGAAGACTCACTTTGTTTCTTCCATCATTGCTGGTGATGAACCTTGAGCATAACACCCCAGGGGCTCACATCTGGTGAGTATGGGCTTGGCACACCCAGGGTCCTGAGATGGATATCATCATTCTTCTTTTTCTTGGTGATTCCCTTCTACTTCTCTCTCTCGGGATAATTCAGAAATATTTTTTTTTTATTATTATTATTTTTTTTTTTTGGCTGGTGCAGTATAAGCTTCAGGCTTCCTTGTACTGTATGGCTAATGATGATAATAATAATAATGTGGTTATAACCCAGAAACAAACTCACAGGCCTCTCAGTGGAAGACTCCATCTTCTCAGAGATCTCCAAAAAAGCAAGAAAATCTCAGTCAAATGTGAAGGTTGTATGTTTTTTTATTGTATTTTTTAATTCATGCAAATTGTTCATTATGAATTTATCCTGTATGGCCGAACAGTGAACCGGAAATATTACGCAAAAAAAATTCTGTGCTGACTGTTCCAAACTTAGAAAAAACAAAAGCCAGAAAAGCAGACTTCAGGGAATTGGTGCTTTCATTGTGACATCACCTTTGCACACTTGACACTCTCCATTCAACAATTTCTCACAAAGTACTTACTAGATTTTTTTTTTTCTCCCTGTGACTTTGTTTCCCAAGCTCATAGCCAAAAAATCCAGCAATGTTTGAAACGTTACAGATGTGCAATGACTGAACAAATTACAGTTAGTCTCTGACTTTATGAGTTAATTCGTTCCTAGCGTGCGCTCGTAAAGCTGGAATTTATTCCCATAGACATAATGTTAAAAACGGGTTACATTATTAACAATGAAATTAGTTAGCCAATTAGTTTGTTTAAACAATGATTGATTTATCCGAAGAAATGAAAAAATAGCCTGTAAAATCAAGTAAATTATAATTTAAAGAAATTATTTGACTTAACAAATGTTAAAGAATGTTAATTCTTCATCATCAACTAAATGCACACTCGTTGATCACTCATTGTTGCGACACTCGTTATTGGTTTGTTGCATAAGGAGTAGTCTTCTTCAAAAATGCTTCAAGAGGTGTTTGTTTCCAAGATAATCTCTTTTCTTTATAAGTTTCACGATAGCATGCGTAAGCATTTTTTAACGGCACGCACAAATTGCAACTAACTAACTAACTAACAAGATATATGTGCAAGTGAGATTGCAACTAACACAATTTGTGGGGAGTAACAAGTTTACAAAGCTTAAAAAAAAAAAACGAAGAGAAGATTTTGAAAATTTGTTTTTTATATGATTGAAGATTGCAGGGAAGGGGAAACACATTTCACCCTAATAATGTAAAAATCCACAATTCCAGCTATTGGTATTTTCACAAATGCAATAACAGAGTTTACTACCTGTTTATAATTGCTTGCACTAACAGAAAAGCACAATAAACTGGAAAGTGCAAATTGTTTTATGGTCGTGACTTCCAGAAATGTGCTTTAGAAAAATATCAAAGTCGTTCAAAATTGGTTCTTATAACAGAACATATAACGATGAAAGTGTATCACTTGCGTTTAATGATTTTAATTGGTAACTAATACAATTTACAGCACCTCCGTAGCCAGGTGGGCAGGGGCAGCAGTGCGTAGGACACGATTAGACCGAGGTTCGAGCCCATGACCACCAAATACAGAAGATGTGGAAAGGTTAGGGAATGACTACCGCATATCCCCGGATCAATATGGCCTTAGTTGCTAATGCTCCTAAAAACCCAACAACAATACAATTTACATTATAAAATGACCTTTTAGAGAGATAAATAGCTTACTTATACAGCAGAAATTTCAACTTCCAAGGTCTTGGAACAAATAACTAAAGAACAGTGTGTTATTGGGTTCACATTACGATATTTTCACAATACGATGAAATGGATTAATATCATAAAGCTGAGTGCACTATATTGTATAGCTACATGCGTGCGTGGTTTGAAATATGGGATTTATGAATGTTTAACTTTCATTTTTTGCAATTAATCTTCATATTTTCGATTTTGTTGATACTTGGGGGAGAAAACTCAAAGCGAAAACTCGTAAAGTGGGAACTGAATGTATTTAGGACATAATGCAAGAATTATTAGCAATTCCAAAAGAAACTTATCAGAATGCATTCCTGATAGCTTGGAATCAGCATATACAGTGTCAAGAAGCTATTTTGAAGGAGAATATTAGTTTACTCCTCGAGCATTTTGATCATACCTCATACATAATTAGTTTTGCCTACTCTGTTTTAAAAAATCTGATCAAAACATTTTAAGACTTTAATATTAAAGAAGCTGTGGGGGTAGAGAGCCAAGGAGATGATCAGTAAATGTAGTTGTGAAGTCATCACATAATTCTATTGAAGAGCATGTGTCGTAGGCTTTTTTCGCAGCCATGGTGGATACAAAAATGGAACAATGTATGGGCATCATTTTGTATAATGAACAGAAAGAGAGTGAAAAGTCTTTCAAATGTTAAGAACTGCATTTAGTGATGCTTGTTTAAGTAACACTGTCATTTATCAGTGTATTGGACAAAAAAAGTTTCCAAGTCTCTTTTGAAAGTTAGCAACATTTAGGTTGATCTTCAAATAGTGATGAATTGGTTGTTCAAGTGCATGAAAAAATTCATTGATCACCTTGGGGGAAAAGTTTTCTAAATAAACTAGGTGATTATTCGAAAATTGTAGATCTCTTAAAGTACCATTTATAACTGACACAATATAATAGCGTAGCTTAATTTAATAATATAATTGTACAAATAATAATCACTAGGTGATTATTATTTGTACAATCATGTTATAGAAAATACTAGGTGCGAGAATATTCTTGACTTCATCATTGCTCACGAATTAGATGACATCACAGAGCTTAAAATACAGGAACAGAAATAGAGGCTAAGGCTGTGTACAAGAAAGCACAGGCTAAGAGAGTAAAGAATGGGGAACAAGGAATTTTTCATGTATGTGAATACATGAAATGTGAAAAATACATGTGAATACTGCTGAGTGCTACTGGTATACTTTGCAGTATTTATTTTATTTTTTATTTATTTATTTTTTGACATAATATACAATGGTATTTAAAGAAAAATATTTGTTGTAGCCTCTTAATTTGTGGAAATACTGTTGTAACTGTTAAGCTGAATGAGATCAGAAAGGTAAAACTATGATTTATGATATTTTCATTTATGAATGACTGTTGTGATGTAATGTAATTCATTATTAAGATCATAGGTTATAAAGGAATTTTAGTTACTTCTATTTTAGAAGTAGTTGAAAGCCACCTTTCACCAACAAAATGATTGTATTAATTTTCTTAATTTGAACATATATAAAATTTAGCACTGCAGTACCATATACAAAAAAGCCAATGCAAAACTGAACACTAGTTTCATCTTTGCTTTTGCCATTCTTTTACCCACATAGAATCACAGTGCCTTCAAGTATATAGTCATAATGCACAAGTTCATGTGGTCTTTGTATATTATATGTGTACAGGCATGTGTTTTTGGGCCTATTTGCACATTCTGTAGACTGAAAAATCTGGAATAGCTCAAGGATCCAGAATAATGCTATTCTCCCCCCACCTGAGGTCTGATTCTCATATGAACTACATTTTCATATGAATGAATTAAGAATCCATCTCTGCGTTTTGAATAAACTCTCCCACTCCAGCCCATTGCCACTACTTTTTTTTTTCTCTCTCTCTTTTGCTGGACTTAGTGCATCGTGGCCTTAGTCACCTTTGCTCCATAAAAAGCGAAATCAAATCAAAAACTCTTCTGTGATCTTTCATCTATCTGTGATAGTAGGTCAAATATAATTTACAGGTTCCTATCAAAAAACAAGGTTGATACTACAGGTTAACTGAATCTGCTGATTACAAGGTTGTGTACAAGAAAGCACAGCTAAGAGAGTAAAGAATGGGGAACAAGGAATTTTTCATGTATGTGAATACATGAAATGTGAAAAATACATGTGAATACTGCTGAGTGCTACTGGTATACTTTGGTTAACTGAATCTGTTGATTCAGTTAACCACGGGAAAAAAATAACAAAAAACTTAACACGTACTACTCACGTGTCCAAAATGCTGTTTCCCTTTATATTTTACAATGTAGATTTTAAATCTAATAGCTTCCTTTTATTTTTTGAAAATGTCGCATATGGTTTGGTCACCAACATTATAATGGTTCTTTAGAGATTTAACGGTTGCACTGTTTTCACACTTTTGAATAATTTCAAGTTTTTGTTTAATTTGAAAGCACAACTCTTGCATTTGCCCATCATTTTTTGCGATTTCTAAAAAATAAAAAAATAGTTACTATATAAAAAAAAAAAAAAATTCCGACATCCCTGACATAAATAATGAAACAAAATTTGTCTTTTTGCGGTGCATCGGAACACAACAATTGACACAACGCACTAAATCAAACTAAACGTTTGATCTCTTTTTTTGAGCGGTGGATATGAAGACAGTGGGAGTTGCAAGATAATAGGTACACTAATCTCCTAATGACGTCTTATAACACCAGTCCTTTTTGCTTATTTAAGACTTGTAAAATATCTCTTTTTATACCTATTCTAGTTATTACTTGAATTTTATGATTTCTGGTTGGGGGGGTTTTTTTTTTTTTCAAATTGAAGTGTCCCGGTAAATTGAGAGTCTGCTGTAATTTATTATTGCCATATTTAATGTTGGTAATGTCTTACTGTGTGTTTAATTTATCAGTTAAACTTTATTATACGTATGTATGTACAAGAAAATCACGTTATATATGGGGTCAGCAGATGTTTGCTTATATCTGCGGTTTCAGCGGTGCCTCCATGGGCAGGAGCAGCAGGGCCGTAGCACACCCTTCTTGATTAGACTGGGGTTCGAGCCCGTGACCACCAAATACGGAGGATGTGGAAAGGTCAGGGAATGACCGACGCATATCTCTGGAGCAATATGGCCTTAGTTGCTAATGCTCCTAAAAACCAAATAACAAACAAACAAGCAGTTTCAGCCATCTGTGGTAGGTCTTGGTCTACAGTAGGTCTACAGTAATACTCCCTTATTAGATAAGGGGATATTACTGTATTATCAACTACATATATCAGAATGGCAGGTGACTCACCTCCACAATCACAAAAGCCTTGATATTCAATTAGTAGCCTGTGATATGTTTTCCACTGGCTTATGGCTGGCTCATGAAAATTTTAGTGTGGAATAATATGAGATGATAATAATTATAGTGGTCTGTCAGATGTTAGAAATTCCTCAGCACACTAATTGAATAGTCCTGCATGAGTGTTGTGAAGGGCTTTAGTATGGGTGTGGTACCATGGGTATAGTTATCTTGATTTCTATAAAGGAGAGTTTTTAACATTGAAATTTGTTTTTAAATTAAGTTAGTATTTAAACACAGTTGGTTGAGATCAAGTTGAATTTTTATGATATATAATATTGGTACTGTTCATACATTGAACTATTTTTATTATAGCCCTGAAATGGTACCATCTGGGTGGTGGTATCTGCTGAGAATAAGTAACAACAGTCTTCTTTGGTGAAGCATTACTTATTCGAAGTAGTGCAATATCATGGCACCTCGTTGTGAAGGTATTCACAATATGAGATATAACTTAAACGATGCCCTCTTTGTATATTTTTGCTAATTCAGAATTTAGCTGCGTACTAATATGATGCATTTGCACTAGCTTGTACGTTGACTATTTTTACTTATAAATAATAAAGAAAACTGATTTTTTTCTTTAATTGATTTTTCAATATTAGCTGATTTTGGGAATAAATTGCCTTCAGAGAAATTAAATGTAATAGTGTATCCTTTAAATGAAGAATAAAAAAAAAATAATAAAATATAGCAAATGGTATGTTCTCATTTTAGAACAACAAAACGAGCCAGCACATTCTATGATGGCACTCCATTGTCACCTCCAGGTGTTTGTCACATTCCAATGCATACTCCATTCTGTCCTCATACCCAAGAGGTAAGTTTCTTGCCATTAGGTTAATATGAATTATCTAAGGTGGTGTTACTATTTACAGATTATTACCCTAAATAATTTTAATGGCATTCCTAATTATTAAATAACTTCATTTCATTAAGTATTTCACAATCTGGTATTTTATTTTATTTTATTTTTGCATTTTGATTACATTCAGTCATTTTAAGTCATTCTTGTACACCACTGAATTAATTTATTGTCAGTTTTTTTTTTAATTATTCATTGTACCATTTAGTATTTTTAGTGTTTTAGTTTTTTTTTTGTTTTTGCAGCAGTTATTTTATTATTTATAGAATTCGTATCATTGTAACAGCCATTTACATTTGGTTAAACTTTTGTCAGTCAATATCATGCAGATTAACAGCTTGAAGTGATAATTCCCGTCTCCCACAGTTTTTTTTTTTTTGTTTTTTTTTTTAATTTATTCTCAAGGTTCATTAATGCAGTTTCCTTAATTATTTCTCTTCCCATTAAGAGGTAATATTTTATTTTAACCACATCAATATATTATGGGCATTGCTACCTAGTGGTTCTTTTAGCTGGATGTTTTAAATACATAGTCACTGCTGATATTAAGATTGAGAGTTATTGTTCTCTTGTTGCTTCTCTGATGTGCTGGTGTAGAAAAGTGTGAGTGAACCAACTTTCAAGTTCTAGTCAGTATTTGGAAAGTTAAAATCCCATTATGAGACACTGATTTATTTTCCTACTCTGTTCTGTTTATTATAGTTCCGCTTCTTTCAAAAAAAAAAAAAAGACTATTTTACACGAAAACAAATATTGTTTTCATGTAAAATAGTCTTTTTTTTGAAAGAAACAAAAATGTATCTAATACAATAATATTGGTAAAAGTGAGTGTGGATTGGGGGGATTTATTCCTAGGTTGCACCTAGGTCTTGACAAGTCTATTTATGCCCTCACTTCCCCCCCCCCCTTTAGTATGTTTTATATTTTTATTGTTATTTCGTTTTTTTTGGTTGATGCTACATAACATTGCTTCCTTGCATAATTTTTACTAGTAGTAATACTGTTGTGCTTTTTGTGAATGAAGTTAACAGTCAGTGGTGGTACTTTTAAATTTTAAAAAAATAATAATAATAAATCCAGTTTCTGCTTGTACTTATAGTCATTAATTTTTTTTGCATTGCTTACTCGCTGTACATTCATTCTTTCCAAAGTTTTGTGAAAACTTTTGAAAATTATTGTGCTGCATGGTTTCAAAGCTTAGATATTTACATTATATAAACTTTTTTTGTTGTATAGATCACTAATGGATTTAATACATTAGCATTAGTAGAGGCATATGATGCAAGAAAGCAAGCTTATGCAGCATCAGCCAAAAAAAAAAAAAAAAAAACTCTCCCATTTTACCCCTCCGTTCGTTCCAAATACCTGTCCAGTTCAGCCTTAAATTTATTTAGGCTATCAACCTCCACAACAAAAGATGGAAGTCCGTTCCACCAATCAACTACCCGCTGGCTAAAGGCAAACTTCCACACATCTATCCTACAACTGTCTTTCCTCAACTTGAATTTGTGCCCTCTCAGGAGATTATTCTGAGCAAGAAGAAGAATCCCATCAGCATTGAGCATGCTCAAACCATTCAAGGCTTTATGCACCTCAATCAGGTTACCTCGCAGGTGCCTAGTCTCCACACACTGTAATCTGCAAAACTTAAGCCTTTCTTCATAAGAGCAACCCTTCGTTCCATTCGCTAATCTTGTTATCCTTCTCTGTACTTGTTCCAACAGCTCTACACCTTCTTAAAATGCGGCCTCCAGACCTGTATACAGTACTCAAGGTGTGGCCTGACCATTGCCTTATACAAGGGGATAATCACCTTATCCTTGCTAGAAAAATTCCTGTATATCATTGACAAGACACCATGAGATGGGCTACTCTTGCAGACTGTCTGCACATTGTTTTTGGGCTAATCAGTCACTTGTCATTCTGTTCTGTTTCTTGGGAAATTTTTGAAGGTAATGGTAGTGGCATTTTGGTTATTACAGAAAATAACTTATTTGCATGTCTCATAATTACATTATTTCAGTGTAATGCACAGATGTCTTTGTAATGCTTCCACATACATGAAAGGCCACGTGCAGATTGGTGTTTGTGTATGGCCACAAATAACATTCCTATGACTGGAATAGTCTTGTTTTTGAATTGTTAGATGCTGCCATCACCACCTTTATGGTGCAAGGTCACAGATGTTCAAGAAATAAGTAGTAATACAGTTCACTCACTATCTTGCTGTGCAGAACAACATCACTAAAGTTTAGGACCTTTCTGGACCAGTAGAATTGGGTAGCACTAGTATCGGCCTCATTTTCCTTGACTCAAATGGAAGGGGAAATGTGGATATCCAAAAACACCATTCAGGAGATGACATTTATTGCCATCCATGTGTGTGTGAATCAGCATATATAGATGGCCATGAAAGATTGTAATTATCACACACACAAACGATTCTTTCTTTTTTGTTACCTTTGTTTCCACTGCAACCCTCGTTATTTGGAGTGGCTAAGAGTGGGGGTGGGTGCGGGTAACAAATTAATTTAAATTAAATAAGTAGGTAGGAAAAAAATAAATAAAAATAAGACAAAAGAATAAGATAGTAAAGTGAATGTCAGTGGTTGCAAAGTATTACATACTGTGGGTGCTAAAACACAATGCACCACTCAGTACTACCATCTACAAATTCTTATTTTTTGTTCTTATTTAGGTATCTTAATACCTAACCAGTGGTTAGGTATTGCCTTGTTGGTTGCTCTTTGCTGTTGTATTATTTTTTTGCATAAGGGTCACAATTAATCAAATCTCTTTGCATTGCTGGTCTGATTAGTTTCTTTTTCAGCTCAGTGATACTGTTTTCTTTTGTTTGAAATGCAAATGCTACAGATTTTTTATATAATGAAATTTTTTATATAATGGCACTTGATGGTGCCATGGAGATGATGGCACCATCAAGGAGACTAAATTTATAATCATTGGCTTGTATTCTAAATCACTGAATGGATTCATTCTGATTCCCCCCCCCCATTTTTGTTGCTTTATTTAAGTTATTAGGTTTTGTTTCTTACTTGATCTAATCAATGATAATTTGCACATTTTGATTGTATAAGCAGTTCCTACCCCCATGGCTCACTCAATGTTTGTTCTCTATAGTGTTTTGTATATTTTGGTACCATCTCCCCAAAGTTACTTTTTGCCCTGGAATAGCATGCTATTCATTTGAAACTGCTTGCCAGGAGTTGCCCATTAAGAGGTGTTTGGGTGCTTAATAGGGCCTGTTGAAAAAAAAAAAAAAACACTTTTTACTTTTAGTCAACTGCAATTCATATTACTTGCCTTTAAAGATTTGTTCATCGATTTTAATTGACTTTTAACAGATACTGTAATTAACAAGAAAATAGCTGAATTGCTGGCTTAAACTGGAAATGCTGCAAAGCTAATTTATTAGTTTGGGAAATTTTGAAAGTTGTCTTTTATTGTCCCAAAAACTATTTTTTTGTGCCCATTGGTAATTTACATCTGTTAATTTCTGTAGCTTTTTATACTGCCACAGTTGTAAAATGCTATTGTCATTCCATGCTATAGGTGAAAAATATTGAAGTAGCCACTGCACCATTTCTTATGTATTACAAAAACATACACTTCATACATCATCCTGCCAGGTGGTGTTATTGAAAAAGGAGTGCCAGCTTGGGGATTCTGATTAGCTGAAGTTTACTGAAATGCTGTTTATAAAACACCCCTTTATGAAATATTGTTTCCTGATAAAGAGTTGCTTTCAGCTGCTCACTACTTGCTAGCATCACTCAGCAATTGTGTTTTCATTTAGTTGTTTTGTTTTACTTATTATTATTTTTTTTTATTAGCTATATGGTGCAAGGAAGCCTGAGGCTTATGCCGCAACAGCCAAAAAAAAAAAAATTCCTTTGAAATTTCCCAAGAAAGAGAAGAATGATGATATCCAGCAGCTCAGAACCCTGGGTGTGCAAGCCCATACTCACCAGATGTGAACCCCTAGGGTTAATTATTTCTGGGTGATTGATTTTAGCTTACCATGTTGATAGTTTTAACTTTTCTTTGTTTTAAAATACCTCAAAGAGATCAAGTGAGTCTGCTAATAATAAGAAGGTGACAAGCTATCAGAAAACTAAATTGAAATTCAATTTAGTTGGAAACGAAATTGAACATTCTGAAAAGACAGGATTTGAGCTAGATTCACACTGCATTTAATAGTGAGCAATTTGAAAATCAACAGTACTGTGGACTGTTATTATAAATAATACAGGATGGTCATAAAGTCCTGCACCAGTTTTAAATTTTAATAACTAAAGTTATACAAATGATAGAACCATTTAGCAAAAATTATATGAAAGTTCAAGTCTTAAAGTTTTTTTTTATATAATAATTTCATCCATGTAAATCGGATTTTTCTTTTGTTGTATTTATACGGTTGTGCCCCTGTATCCGCTGATTCAGTTACCTGCAGTTAACCACAGGAAAAAAACAAAAAACTTTACATGTACTTCTCGTGTGTCCAATACGATGCTTCCCTTTATTTTTTACAATGTCATGTGTGATTTGGTCACCAACATTATAATGGTTCTGTAGAGATTTAATGGATGCACCATTTTCAAGCTTTTGAATAATTTCAAGTTTTTGTTTAATTTGGAAGTACAACTCTTACATTTGACCATCATTTTCGTGATTTCTGAACACAAAAAAAAAAAAAAAAAAAATCTGACATTCCCAACAAATAATGAAACAAAATTTGTCCTTTTGTGGTGTGATGGAACACAACAACTGATGCAATATACTAAATCAAACTAAACATTTGGTTTTTTTTTTAGCAGTAGGTGTGAAGACAGCGTGGGTTGCAAGATAATCGGTAAACTAATCTTCCAATGACGACTTATAACGCTGGTTCATGTCGCTTATTTACGACTTGCAAAATATCTGTTTATACCTATTCTAGTTATTACTTGAATTTTGATTTCTGTTTGATGTTTTTTTTTTTTTTTTTTTTTATTTTGGAGTCTTGAAGTGTTCTGGTTAATCCGCTTCCCAGTTAATGCAGTCCTGGTAAATCGAGAGTTTGCTGTACTTTATTACTGTATTTAATGTTGGTAATGTCTTACTGTGTGTTTAATTTATCAATTAAACTTTATTATACATATGTATGTACAAAAAAATCATGTTGTATGAGGGGTCAGCAGGTGTTCGCTTATATCCGCAGTTTCAGCCATCCACAGTAGGTCTTGGAACGTATCCCCCGCAGATACAGGGGTCGTACTGAATTTTACATTTTATCAATTTCTCTTATTTTCAGATATTGAATGACCCAAAATGGCAACGTTTGAAGAAAAAGTTAACTGTGTGCTTTGGCGTATAGAGTTTAAATCAACAGTTGTGAGAAGAAAGTTCGCTACCCGTTATCAAAAAAATGCACCCCATAAAAAATCAATAAGTAGGCAAATGAAAATTTTTAAAGAAACTGGATCAGTTAATGACAAACCACAATTTGGGAGACCCTGAATCAGTCAACAATGGTGGTGGCCATGTTGAAGTGTGATAATTAAAACTTTAAGACTTTCATATAATTTTTACTAAATAGTTCTGTTATTTGTATATCTTTAGTTTTTAAAACTGGTGCAAGATTTTGACTGCCCTGTATAAATACAGTATGTATATAAGGTTACACAATTTTAAGGTAAGTTTTCTTTGCATTTTATTCAACATAGTGTATTTATGTTTTATTGCATAATTTATGTATTTGAAGTTAAATATTTAAGTAGTTTTAATTAAAATAGTTTGTTTTGTTAAGTGTTTCTGCTACATTTTATATTGTTATATAGAGAAATGGTGTCTTAAAATCAGCCAAAAACATTGGTCACACCAGTCTGTTAAAATTATTTATATTACGTTCTATGGATAAATCTATCCTGCTTAATACAGATTCACACAGTGCTCTGTTTTTATGACTGTAATTAAGAATGCCAAGTACAGGACGCCTGTATGCAACTGCAGCACCCTTATCTTAATTTATTTTTCTCCCCCTTCTTTTGTTGCTATAGTTATGTATTGGTTTATTTTTTTCCTACTTACGTGACTTGCCCTGCAACTGGAATATTTTTACTTCATGTATACTAGTTATTTTTTTGCGACATTTGGTAGGTGTTGTTTTTAAATTGGCTTTTAGCAGATACTGTAATTAATGAGAAAAACAGCTGAATTGCCGGCCAAAACTGAAATGCTCCTGATGTTTGCCTTACAGTTTCTCTTCTCCATTTGCTTACTTATTATTTTTTTATTATTATCCTATTAATTAAAGTTTATTGTTTTATATGTTGCGCAGTTAGTAGTGAAGTGAGATGCTAATTCAATGTTCATGCTGCCATTCATGTGTTCTTTGTCAGTGGTTTGGTGCATAATGGCCACCATTATTCAAATATAATGCATTGGGGTTGATTAGTAGTTTTGTCAGGTTTTTTGGCATAGTTTGGACCTGGCGGTGTTATGGGATTCCTAAAATTTGTATAATTTGTCACTAATTTGTATTAATTGGCATTTTCGTGAATTTATATTGATTGTATGCTTTATTAATTAGCAATTCTTCCTAAATTATTTTCAGAACATCCTTCAACAACACCATTATCTCGAATCCCCCCCCATTCCGTTTGTTGCTGTAGCTATGTACTGGTTTATTTTTTCCCTACTTATTTACTTGGCTTGCTATGTGATTGGCATGTTTTTATTTTACATAACTAGTTGTGTTTCCACAACATGTGGTAAGTAGTGCTTTGCAACCACTGTGTGCTTTACTGTTTTTTCCTTTTTCTTATTTATTTTTTTTGCATATAAATTTCATAATTTGGTTTCTTTAGGTATTTATGGAAGTGACTAAAGAACTAGGCTACAGGTACCATTCTTTTGGAACTATAATAGTAATTGAAGGACCACGATTTTCAACAAAGGCAGAAAGTAACTTATATCGTAACTGGGGTGCAGATGTAATTGGGATGACCACTGTACCAGAGGTAAATGTTTACATGAATTATTATTACTCCTGTATTTATGTTTTAATTGTTTATAAATGTACAGTAATACCCCGAAGTTACGCGATAGGTGGGTCTGATGAAAATCGCTTAAGTCGAATTTGTGTAAGTCGGGGTACAACTTTGCATATAAATACATATAAATTTTATTTAATTGGGACCAAGGACTAACAAAAACACTAGTTTAGAAGAAAAATATTTAATAAAATTGCAGTTCTTTATACATTTTAATACAAAATATGTATTAAAAAAATAAATGAGTTAAGTAAAAAAGTTATGTCGATGGCTTCATAAAATTTAACATTCGTCTGACGACACAGCGCCTTCTTTTTTTCACGCAGAATTTCTTCGTAGTAAGCTAATAATTTTTTTATTCCTTCCTTTGTAGCTATAATGCGTTCTTCGTTGGAGTGTTTTCTAAAATTTTTAAGCCCTTTTCAATTGAGCTGAGACCTTCTGTCAAGCTTTCAATTGTCATGTGCTTTTCTGGTGGAACTGGCGCCTCCGTAGCCAGGTGTGAAGGAGCAGCAGTGCGTAGCACACGCTTCTTGATTAGACCGGGGTTCGAGCCCGTCACCACCAAATACGGAGGATGCGGAAAGGTCAGGGAATGACCACCGCATATGCCCGGAGCAATATGGCCTTAGTTGCTAATGCTCCTAAAAAAAAACCAAATAACAAATATAACTGGTGGAACTGGGTCTGAAGTGTCGGATACTTCAGTGACGTTTTGCTCACGCATCTCTATGAGCTCATTCATTGTCAGCTCCTGACTATGTGAATCCAACAGCTCGTTGACATCATCACCATTGACTCCCAAATCTAATTGCCTGGCAAGATTAACAACTTCTTCTATCACACGAGCGACATGATCAGTTTGTGGCGTTGTTTTAGTCTCGTTTTTGAAAAAAAATGGACAAAGTTTCTTCCAGACACCATTCAATGTTTTTTGTGAATTTCATCCCAAGATTCTTCAATGGCATCTAAAACATTGAATTGTTTCCAAAATTCTTTATCAGATTTACTTCGTTTGAACGACAGTTTTTTTTTTTAAGGGTTTAGAAAACGTATAACAAAACAATCTTAACTTTCGTTGAGTTCGCGCGAAACACGTCCAATGCGTATCACAACAAGAGAAACACTGAAGGTTGTTTTCCATATGCCATCGATATACGGCTCGACCGACGCGATCCATTTTTCTCGTGAAAACGGTGTAATTTCCGACAAAAGTTGAGCACGGATTCGAAAGCACACATAAATATGACAGTTGGAATACAAATTCTTGTATATGTGTGCAGCTCATGCGGCAGTAAAGTTGAATTTTGTTCATCTTTCGCTCTCACTCTCTGCCGTTGCACCGTATATTGATAGCATATGAAAAACGACCTTGAAGATAGTGGGCAGCAGTGTTGCCAAACGAAAAAAAATCAAGAACTGTGTAAATTGGGGTATTACTGTATATATGTTTTCTACATTTGAAGGCTGATAACCATAATATATTGTATGGTATTATCAGTATGTCTAATTATCCTAAAGAAGTTTTTTTTTTTTTTTTTCTTCATGTGACTAGAGCAGGGATTGCCAACTTCTGGTTCACAGTAGTTTTCAAAATATATGTATATATAATAAACGGCCTATTTATTATATATTTTTTCAAATTAATGGAATTTCTGAGGGAAATTTAGAAAATACTCTGCACATTGCTACAACAAATATTGATCCAGATATCAATTCACTCATAAAAAATAAACAGTATCACATCTCATTAAATATTATAAAATTAAAATATTGCAATTTTTGTTACTGGAATTATTTGCATTTTATTACTATAATTGTATTTTTGTAATTTTATCTTGAATTTGTATTTTGTTTCTTATTAATAAAATTATTAATAATATTACAATAAATAACATAACATAACTGTTTATGAAAATTTTTTCATCATACACCATTTTTTAAAAATCATAGAAAGCTCAAAAGAAATTTTGCCCATATTGTACCTCACAGATATTTTATTTGGCCCTCCATTTATAAAGATTGCCTGCCCCTGGGCATAGCTGTGGTTGCCCACCATTATAAAGCATTTATAATGTGGAGAGCTGGCATAGCTGCCAGCTCTCCACATTTAGAACAGAGGCACCATCTTTTTTACCCTCCTGTGCTCGCCATCCTAAAATAATTTTTCCATCTTTCTTACTAAAAACAAAACTAGTTTACTCGTTAAATTTCAAATGATATTTTTAAAAAATTCAAAAATTTAAATTTTGTTGTTTCAAGCCAATGAATTGGCCATTAGGTTTGACAATCTGCTTTGTATAAACTGTGGGATGCACACAATTGCATATCACAGCATATAAGTTTTACTCTGTTAGATATAACATTAAACAGTGTTTTTACTTTTCTTCACCCCCCCCTCCTTTTTGTATTCATGGTGCAAAACTAAATTTCATTTTAGTGCCCTTTAGCAAGATACCAAAGAAATATGATATAGTGTTTAAGAAGGCATGTAATATAAGATTTTCTGTGCGATAAAATGTTTAAAAAAATGTTGGTTTTTTTCAAGGTTTTCTTTTCATTTTTTTTTCCCCCCAAGGTTGTTTAACAAATGTAAAATAGCATTAGGTTTTTAGGAAATCAGAGGATATAGGTTGTTTATAATGTGCTGGGATATTAAGAGGAGGTGGTGGTTATAAAGAGGTTGGCTCTATTTTAATTTTCAGGTTTTTTTTTATTGAATTGAAAATGTTTTATTAATTAGAATTTATATAATTTACCCTCTGAATTTTTTTTATTGTTTGAAATTTGTTTATATATATATTTTTTTCACTCATCTATTATCCCCTCTTGCTCAGTTTCTGGCTTTACATCCAAAAAATCTCTTTTGTAATGTAAAAAGTGCAGTTTTCATTATAATGTACCACTGGATGCATATATATTTTCTTTAATTCCTATCCCACTCGTCATAAAGGATGGTGTATGAATTATGGTTGTTGGGTGAGCAGTTTTAACTTTACCACTAATCAGGGATGTCCCAAGTAGGGGGCTAAATCCACCCCACGATCAGAATAATTTGGATTTTTATTACTGTTACATGCTGATTAAAATTTAATGATTCCTTGGAACATTGCTTTAGCACTTCCTGGACAGCCCCTACCACTAATTTTGATGCATGCTGGTACTTAAATGATTTGTGCTACAGCTGTAAGGTTTCAGAGAGATATTGATGTTGACCTTGGTAGTACACATCAATATGTACACACCATGACAAGTGGGAACTGGTTCAACCACTTCACTCTAGTATCACAGCTGATTGATTGTGGAATGTTGCAGAGTGAACAGTATGCTAACATGAAGATCTTTAAACTTGGGAAGAGTGCTACAAAGATGCTGTGAGCATTACAAAAAGTTAGAGAGGATGCTTTGAAGAAAGCAGCAGTTTGAGTGGTTTAATAAGTTTTAAAAGTGGACAGGAAACACTGGAAGATGAACCTCACAACCTCACAGTGGATGCTCTTAGATCTCGTGAAACAACGAAAATGTCATGAAAGTGAAGGAATTCTTGCGAAATGATATGCAAATGACTGTTGTTGAGATTACTTATGAAGTTTGACTGTCTGAAGATTCAGTCAGAAGTCTTGTACAACAAAATCCATTGTCAAAATCATTCTGATCTTTTTTTTTTTTTTTTTCAATGATGAGAGCATAGTTTATCACAAATTTGTGACTGGGAGAGAAGCATTACTGTTGCCTACTACATTGAGGTTTTGACATTTGCATGAGAAATGTGAGGTGAAGATGACCTTAAAGCGCCTAGTCACACAGTGATGGCAGGTCAGCAGTTCTTGACTGCAAAAAAAAAGTCATGCAGCAAGCAGCCTTGCACTGTCTAACTTCTAGCTGTTTCCTAAACTGAAAATGGGGTGGTTTTTGGGTTATCATTTTCCTACAGTGGATGATGTTAAAGAAAACACCGAAGCAGCCCTATGTATTTTTAAAAAGTGATGTTTTTTAAACAATGTTTCAAAGCTTGAGAATACCGGCGGAGCAACGAGGTACTTTAAACTTGATTAGGTTAGTAAGCCCAACTTTTTTCTCAATGAAGTTTTTAATAGTAAAATTCCAGGAACTTTTTGAATATACCTCATACAGTCATTTAAAGAATATTGGTCAGGGAAGATACATGAAAGAATTCCTATTTTATTCTTAAAATTGGAGTAATAGCTGAAGTGTTATCTGTTACTTTTTTTTATTTTGTTTAATTTTCCTGAGTTTTGTTTAACTTGACATATTATAGTTGTAAGTTACATATAAAGAAGCTTTGTTGAATTACTTAATTCATATTAAAAATTTATGTAACTGGACTACTGCCATAAATCTTCATAGATTATAGGTTTATAAATTAATTTACTATAACTAGTGTGTATGTAATAAAATAGAACAAATTCATATGTGCTTTTTTCCTTCCTCTCTCTCTCTCTCTCTCTCTCTCTCTCTCTCTCTCTCTCTCTCTCTCTCTCTCTCTCTCTCTCTCTCTCTCTCTCTCTCTCTCCAGGTAGTTTTAGCAAAAGAAGTGGGACTTTGTTATGGAGCCATTGTTATGGCAACAGACTATGATTGTTGGCACCATGGACATGATGCAGTAAGTTTATAATCCTATAATTCTTATATAATAAACAGTAACACAATCCCAGAACTGTATCATAATAAATTTTCCAGAAATGGGAGACATATACCAGGCAAAATGCTATAGTGTGCTAGTTCTTCTATATTTAGAAATTGACGAATGTCTGGTAGTTGCAGTTCATATCCTTGTATTCAGTGGAAGTCTCTGCATATTAGGGATATGTAACTATTTCTGTCCACAAGGGTATCTCAAAAGTGAAGTGTCACATTTATAGAGCTGTAAGTGTGAGCTGTGGAGAGCAGCATGAATTTGTTGGAAGATCATATTGAATTGATCAACGTGAATTTATTAGAAGATATAATTGAATACAAAAATAATTTTGACATCATATATTTAAGATTTCAGTAGCTTTTGATACTGTACCCCTCTTTTGGTTATTGTCAATCACAAATGGTATTAGAACCTGTAGTACTTTATTATCATGGGTGGATTCAAGATTAAAAAAACAAGATATTTTTTATGTTGGACTTGAATTTCTGGAGTTATTTCAAGAAATATATATTAATGAAGGTTGTTTCAAAGAACAGAATTAGATCTGGTGCCCATCAGAGGGGGCACTGTTAAATTTCTATTTAAATGGCATTCAAAATTTAATTGATTTGTTATTTTATTATCTTTACATTTAGATGTTCTAAATTATCTTGGTGAGTTTCTGCTGCAATATTTTTACTCTTGTTACCCTTCTCTTCCCACCCTGTTAGTTTGATTGTTATGTTTAATTTTGACTATTTTTGCTTTTCTGTCTTACCATGCTGCTGGCATTATTTTTATTTTTTAATTCTAATTCTAATTTATTTTTATATTTCAAGCATCATGTAGAGGAATATGCTTTTTGCTGTCTCCTGATGTTTGCTTACCTTTTTTATTTTATGTTTTTTATTAGCAAAGATTGTTTTCAACTATTTCAAACATTATTCAATATAAATATATATATATATATATATATATATATATCTTTTTTTTTTTTTTTTTTTCAAACCAAAGGGTTTTACCATGTCATTGAAGGGTAAAAACATGTGGATCTGAGATGACGTCTGTCCTGCATAATCAGCTCTAATGTGCTATTTAGTCTGAGAAATAAATTTTCTGATACTTAGGTGGTTGACCCAATTTGTCCATTTTCTGAACAGATTATGTGGGAAGTTGATGCTGTAGGTGAAGGCTGAAATTGAATCTTCTGATAGCTAAACAAGGCTGGACAAAGGTAGAAAATCTAATTGGCTGGATTGAAACATATGCAACCCAGCCAATTAGATTTTCTCTATAAAATTTTAGTTTTCGGCCAGATTGTGGTGGTTTGAATGTGGGAAGTTTCGCCCTTCTAAAAGTACGGTTCTGTGCCATATGATATAGGAGGATTGAAAAGGTCTATTTTCATGAACTTTCAGAATTGTCTGTCTGCATCATTGTCTTCACTGACACCCAGCTTAGAGAGGAGTGTTCCTCATATACAGTTCTTTTGTTTTATGTAGGATTTCCTTAAATAACTTTCTGGCACTTTCATATTAATCCCTATCCCCCTCCTCACAACTAGATATGTTGTATCCAGTTTTCTGAGGAGGGGGCTAGTTTCCCAAACAATTTTGGGTAGATGTTGCTGTATATGTTGTTTGTACACATTATCCCTATCTGAGGTACAAAAAATTACCTCTATCTCCAGATAAACAAACACTAAATTAAGATTCCACTGTTTATGTTCAGTGTACTAATAAATCATGAAGTCAGATGCCTTCATGATCAACCCAGTAGATTTTGTCAGTAGTAGAATGAAGTCTTGTCTTATATATATATTTTTTGTATAAATAAATAAATATTTATTTTATTTATTATTTTTTTTAAAACCATGGCATTAACCTTGCGATGTCAAGTAATACTTCTTGATTTTAATTGCCAATACTAAATGCCAGTATTTCAAAAAAAAAAAAAAGTGAATTTCTGTTAATACAGTTGTAATGGTTACTAGGGAGGGCTTCTACATGCAGCTCAAGCAGAGGAGCAAAGGGAAGAGATAGCTAGATAGTTGATTTTAATAAAATTAAAAAAAAAACTACAAGAATCCATATTCTTCATTGGCAACATTCATTTCAGTTGACTCTTGTTAATGTGTCTGTGATCACGAAGCTTGTTACTACTGATGCTCTTGGCATAAAGAATCCTGCAAATGTTCTTCTGCTTGTAATGGTATACAAAGACAGCAAAACAAAAGTCAGAATCCATAAATTCAGATGACTATTAAATGTGTGACCTGATTGTGCAATTTGTTTGACACTCATAGTGACTGTTTTTGTGTTCTGGTAACATATGAAGTCATTGCAGAAATCAGTCAGCCATCGGATGAGAAAATTGTGCCAATCAGTCAATGAGTGATTGTGGTTAATCAGACTGCCTACCAAGTCCAGAGAAAATGTCTGAAGAATCTGCTTCATATGAAGAGAGAGAGAGATGACAGTTGTGGCTGAATGAAGGAAGGAGAGCTCTTTTATTCAGAGAGGTGAGACAATAAAAGAGGAAAGATTAATAATGACAGTTTTGGCTGAATGAGAGAGCAGAGCTGTACTGTTTTAGCTGAATAAAAGAGGAAAAGAAGCATTCAGTTTTTTTTTTTTTTTTTTTTTTTTTTTTTTTTTTGAGATGTGCAAATGTGTCCACAATTCACAAGGGGGGGGGGGTCGAGAGGTGACACGTGTAATTACAGACCCCACTAGTTTAACTTCTGTTCCGGGGAAAATAAAGGAGTCACTGGTTAAAGAAGCATTGCAAGATCATCTAGACAAGACTGCAGTATAGTTCAGATCACAGCATGGATTTGTTAAGGGAAGTCTTTTCTGACCAGATTGATTGGATACTATGATGTGGATCACAAAGGAACTGGATGCAAAAAAGAATTCTGATATATAGTTGGATTTTAGGAAAGCTTCTGTTGCGCATGAAAGACTACTGTACAAGTTGGAGCAGTATGGCATTTAGGGCAAGTTGCTACAATGGATAAAAGGATGGTTGAGTGTGAGAAGACAGTGTTAATCAATGGACACTGCTCTTCATGGACTAATGTTATTACGGCAGTCCCCCAGGAGTCCGTGTTGGGCTCATTGTTTTTGTATTTATCAGTGATATTGATGAAGGTATATCAGGCTTAATGTCCAAGTTTGCAGACAATATGAAGGTTGGTACAGATAGGCTGAGAGGTGGCAACTGAAGTTTAGCGTTGACAAATGCAAAGTATTGCATGTGGATAGCAGTAACCCCAGAGTAACATGCCTGAGTGAGGTGGTACTATACTTGAGGTAGTGGAGAATGAAAAAGACTAGGGTAATTTTGCAGTCAGATATGTAGTTTTCTGAGCAGTGCAGATGGCCTGCTAATAGGGTCTTGTCAATGATATATAGCAGGAGTGGCCAGCTTAATTTGTGATGTGATCTAATTTTTTCTTTCAAAATGTGCTGCAATCTACTATCTCAAACATTTCATTGCACAAGGTTAAAAAAGTTAATCAACACATATTGAAAAATGTTGCTTTTAAATTTTAAAATTCAGACGTTTTTTAATTTATGTGAAGTTTGTGTCTTCATGTCATCTGTTAAGCTTTCGAAATTGGGGATATACTCTGATAAGGCCAACCGTAAAGAATCTTTTGTATGCAGGTCCGTAAGAGCACAGCGATTCTTTGTTTGTTTCAAATACGAAAGGGCTGATTCACATAGATATGTGGAACCAAAACAGGAATTTAAAAGTTCACTGCATTTTTTTACATTCGGGTACTTTTCTCAGCAAACATATTTCCAAAACTCTTTTTCTGATGATCTGGCTTTTAGGAAGATATCGTTTCACAATGTAATAATTTCATTTTCAAATAATATTTTCTTCATGGGAAAAATCGCAGCTTTTTTTTTTTTTTTCTGAAATTTGTTTCTTATCTGAGTCAACATTAAATGGATAAGAAATATATATTGAACAATGTCTTCAATTGTTTTAAAATCACTGAATCTGGTTTCAAAATCATCCACAACATTCTCAATTTCAGAAACATTTCTCACTATTAAATTCAAAAACAGGATATTTTTGCAAATGATCTTGCATATTTGTAAAATGGTCGGTTTTTTTTCTTTGAGATCCTTAGCTATTGCCAAAAATTGATATTTATATGCAGAAATACTACTAATCATGTCACCCACATTTTTATTTTTTCCTCTAATTCCAAATTCAGATCACTTAATTTACTAGTAAAATCTGCCAAAAAAGCCAGATCACACAACCAATCCATATCTTGTAGCTGATGATAATCATCTCCCCTTTGATCAACAAATTTCGAAATCTCTGTAGAAACTTACTCCGACTCAGCCACCTCACAACTGTGTGTAATATCAGATCTGGTTCTTTTTCTTCAAGTTGCATTTTGAAAAGTCTCCTTTGAAGAGATTATCCTCTGATGGAATTCACGATTTTGAAAGCGATGTCCATAACACTTTTAGTATTTAATCTTTTGCTGGCTAACACTTGTTGGTGGATGATACAGTGGTAACTCGAAAAATCTGGGAATTTATCATCCTTTTGGCACAATGCGATGAATCCGTTAAGATGCCCAGTCATCGCTTTAGCTCCATCTGTTGCTACTGATACGAGCTTAAATAGTGGTAATTAATTTTTTCAATAAAATGTTTGAATGAGTTAAAGATATCAAGACCTAGTTCTTTCTTTTAACGAAACCATACCCAGCAGTTCTTCTCTAGTGGCAGAATCATCGAAAACCATATGAATAAAAATGAGCAACTGAGCTGTATCACTGACATCTGTAGATTCATCCAGTTGTAAAAAAAAGGACACACAATTAGCAATATTAACACGCAGTTGTTCGCTCACATTTTTACTCATTTTTTCGATGTATTGCATCACAGTATTTTGAGATAATTGCACATCTTGAAGGGCACTTTTAATTTCATTTTTGTTCTTAAAATTTTCAAAAAGAGAATCTGTTATTTCTCAAAATTCATCTTTGAATTGACCATCAGAAAATGATATGCATTTTTTTGCAAGAAGATTACTTACTTTAAATACTGCTACAGTTACTGCTTTAGATTGTAAATTAGGTGTCATGAAGAAATTTTGTTGCACAAATAATCTGGATTTTAAGTTCTAATTTATTTTTTCTAAGGTCGCTATTCGGCGGAAAATCCAATTGGTATTTACCATGGAGTGCGTTGAAGTGCCTTTCTAAATTTCCTTTTTTGGGTATAGCCACGGAAGCATTGCAAATCAAACAGCAACATTTTTCTTTCACCATTACAAAAAGTATTCTAGTTCCCACTCTTGATGAAAATGATACGTTTTACTCTTTTTCATAGTATTCATTTTAAATCAAAAGGTATAAAATTAACATAAGTACTGTCCAGTTATTAAACCATCAAAAGCAATTCTTACTGATTAAAACACTAAGTTGCACGAACTGGAAAAATATTCTGTCTGAACAGATAACTTAGAATAATTCATGAAGGGGATTCCGAAATGAGGAAGTTGTTTCCAAAATAACTAGACAAACACACCACCGTTTATTACTCTGTTTGGTTATGCTATTATAAGAATCAGTTTTGAATGCCTGTGTGATATTTCTCTAAAGCTATTTCTGGAGGTCATGACCATAAAACAAAAACAATTTGCACTTTCCGGTTTATTGGGCTTTTCTGTTAGTGCAATCTAATTATAAATGGGTAGTAAACTCAATCTTATTGCATTTGCAATAATACCGACAGCTGGAATTCTGTGGGATTTTACTTTATTATGATGAAATGTGTTTCTCCTTCAATGAAACCTTCAATCATGCAAAAAAAAATAAAATAAATAAATAAATTTTCAAAATCTGATCTTCATTCCTATTTTTGAAGCTTTGCGAAAAAAAAAATATAAAAAATAACATGCAGGTAGCGAAACCCACTGCGCAATATAAAATTTTGGTAGTAGGGATGACTGTATATTTAAAATTCATCATGATTGACCGAAATTAAAGCCACGATCGACTCGTTGGCCACCCCTGATATATAGAAATTTTGCTAGCAGGGATAAGGTGATTATCCCCTTGTATAAGGCAATGGTCAGGCCACACCTTGAGTACTGCATACAGGTCTGGAGGTGTAATTTTAGGAAAGATGTTGAGCTACTGGAACGAGTACAGAGAAGGGCTATGAGATTAGTGAGTGGAACGAAGGGTTGCTGTTACCAAAAAAATCTTAAGTTCTACAAATTGCAGCATCTGGAGACTAGGCACCTGTGAGGTGATCTGTTTGAGGTGTATAAGGCCTTGAATGGTTTGAGCAGGCTCAGTGCTGATGGGATTCTTTTCACCCCTGATATATAGAAATTTTGCTAGCAGGGATAAGGTGATTATCCCCTTGTATAAGGCAATGGTCAGGCCACACCTTGAGTACTGCATACAGGTCTGGAGGTGTAATTTTAGGAAAGATGTTGAGCTACTGGAACGAGTACAGAGAAGGGCTATGAGATTAGTGAGTGGAACGAAGGGTTGCTGTTACCAAAAAAATCTTAAGCTCTACAAATTGCAGCATCTGGAGACTAGGCACCTGTGAGGTGATCTGTTTGAGGTGTATAAGGCCTTGAATGGTTTGAGCAGGCTCAGTGCTGATGGGATTCTTCCTCTTGCTCAGATTACGCACCTGATAGGGCATAAATTCAAATTAAGGGAAGTTAGTTGTAGTATAGATGTGCAGAAATTTGATTTTAGCTAGCTGGTGGTTGATTGCTGTAACAAACTTCCATCTGTTGTTGTTGTGGAATTTGACAGCTTAAACAAATTCAAAGCTGAACGAGACAAGTGTTTGGAATGGATGGGTGAAACAGGAAGGTTTTTTTTTTTTTTTTTATTGCTGCTGCTATATAAGCTTGCTTTCTTGTATCTTGCATCATATGCTAATGCTAAAGTTCTAACAGTGCCTGGCATTTACTGAATGCAAGGCAGGATCTGACTTAACTTTACTAAGTCACACATCATTTTTGTTTCTTTCTTTAACTCGGTCCCACATAAACACATTCAATTTGATACACTACTTTATCCCCCCCCCACACACACACCACCATAATGGTGAGGGACTCGAGGAGTTGTCAGATGTTCTGGATGCTGAGAATGTGGTTTTTATCTTGTGCTGTTTGATACCAAAAAACACAAAATAAACTTACTAATCCCAAAAGAAGCTGATCAAATGCATCTAGAAACACAAAAATGATGTGTGACTCTAACAGAAAACCAGACATTGGAAATGTAGGAATACTACAAAGGAATTGTCATATGCTAAAGAAACTAGTTCGGGACATTTTAATTAGGGTTATTCCCATTTCTATCAGTCCAAAGAGCCTCTAATAAACAATGAACTGGTGCATGTGCTCAAAACCAGTGTCTTGTGCAGAAGCACCCCTGATGTCCCAGGTGCCAGTACAAAAATCCAGCAGGCTATTTAACCAGAACTAATACAGTTAACCCATCCAGCCAGGCCATCTGATGCTGCAGGAATTTTAAGTTATTTTACTGTTAGAAACAGCAAAATTTTTTTCTTCAGTATGAGGAACACCACTAAACTCAAAATTTAGCTTCATCAGGACAGTGATCAGTTACTAGTATCTTCTCTGATAGGATCATTACAACATACGATACTCAGGTGGGCACTACAATCCTATAACCTTTTTGTGTCAAATATGTTTGTTAACTTGTGATCTTTTTCTTTAGTCTGCAAACTTTAGCCCTTTATACAAATATTTCTGGTTTGTTTAATGTGTTGTAAAGTGACATTAAATAAATTATAATTTATAGTGTTATTTGTGAGTTTGTAAAACATCTTATTTGTTAATTTAATGCAGTTACTGTTAGGTGTTTATCCTGTGTTTGTGCATCATCTCCAATAGACATGCCTAAATTACTGTGTAATTTGCCATAATTGCTATAAATCAAAATTACTAACACATAGTAGGAAATGCTGTTATATATTCAAAAACATTAGAGAAATATTTTTGAATATATTAGGACTTCGTACATACCTGATAATATTCTATAGCTCAGAGTGTAACAATTGCTCGATGAGACTGGATGTGTTTTCTATCATTTTTATCTTTATACAATTAAATTTACTCTTAATTAACAATGAGATCAGCATATGGCAAGTTATATAATTTAAAGAGGTTGTGTAAATGAGAAAAAAAAAATTTATTTTTGCTAAAATTTGTGTCCTTCAGTCTAACATTTAGGCAACGGGGGTTTTCAGTCCCCCCCCCAGATAAATCAGCCATTGATCACACTGGCACTTTGTTTTCTTAGCTGCTTTGTAGGTACAATGGCTGTTCAATAAAGAATGATCATAATTTTTTTTTTTTCTTTCAGAACATACCTTTATTAATCATCCATATTGTGATGGTCCTTTTCAAAGTAGCTCCCATTTGATGAAATGTGCTTACTCCAACATTTCTTCAAAAACATGGTGGAAGCCACTCTTACATTTATGAGAATCGCCTCCACTCTCTTTAAAACTTGTTCTGATGACTGGAAATATTTTCCTCATAGCTCCTTTAACTTTGGGGAAAGAGAGAGAGAGAGAGAGAGAGAGAGAGAGAGAGAGAGAGAGAGAGAGAGAGAGAGAGAGAGAATTATAGGGTGCAAGGTCAGAGTTGTAGGGCAGCTGAGGAATGCTTTGGCATTGCTGGCTAAGTACTTGATGACAGTATGAGCATGGTGAGGTCTCACATTGTCGTGATGCAGCATCCACCCACTTATTTGCAGTTGTGGTCATTTGTGGCAAATATGATCTGCAAATTGTGCAGTATAGATGGTGTAGTATGGTCCTGTAACAGTCATATGATGTGGCTCAACATGCTATTAAACCATTCCTCGAATGTTAAAAAAAAAAGTTGGCCACAACTTTTTGCTTTTTTCAGTGTAGGCAATGGTGTAGACTTCCAAACAGAGCTTTGTTGTTTACTCTCTGGGTCAAAATTATGACAGTGTCTCTCTGCCATAATCACCTTGTGCAAAACTTTGCTACTATCTTTGGTAACCTTCTGTTGCAGCTCTAGACAAACCTCCATTGTGAACTTGCAGTTGCTCAGGTGTGAGTAGTCTTGGAACATGGTGTACAAACACGTGTCAGGAGCAAATGTTCATGGAGAATACCATGTATGCTTCCCATTCTCAACGTCTCTGCCAGTTGCCTTTATGACTATCTTCTCTCACGATTACAGAAACAGTGTTTGTGGTTTCTGTGGTGACATATGTTTGGAGTGCCAGGAATGCTGATTTTTGTGATTGAATCATGTCCATCTTTAAACATTCTAAATGACCTGTGAGCTGTGCTAAATTGAAGTGTAAATTTGCCATAAGCCTCTTAACATTTCATATGTTTCAGTTGATATTTCCTTGAGATGGAAATAAAATTTGAGAGCAGCATACTGTTCTTTGCATTTAACATCTGTTGTTACTTAGGCAAAACTAAACAGACAAAACTTAACTGATCGCCAAGATCACACTGCATGTGTGTGATGCAGCATGGTTTGGTCTTAAAGTCTGCAGCTCAGCTAGAAAGAGCAAGAAGTACGGTTCATGAAAAACGACATTCTTTATTAAGCTGACATTGTAATTGTAAACAATAAAAACCTGTCATTTTGACTTTGTTTGTAAATAATCTGTTATTTGCATTGAGTTTTCAGAATCTGGGAAGAAGCACTCTTGATTCATATTCGTAATGAGGACATTGCTGTTTCAGAATAATTTGTTTTTCTCTCCTTCAGGTTAATGTGGATATTGTATTGAACAACTTGAAGAGTAATTCATCTAAAGCCACACAGATTTTGCTTAGCTCCATACCAAAAATTGCATCTAAAAATTGGAGCCAGATTTTGAAAAATAACCAGGTGGGAAACATTATACATTTAAAATATTTTCAAATGTATGAAAAATAGTTCATATCTTTTATGTGCAGTTCTTGTTTAGTTACACTTTTTAAAGGATGTTGAAAAGGGAGCAAACACTGCTATACTTGAATTGTTGTCTCATACTTTTCCTCTGAATTTTTTTGACTTGAACAGTCATTTTTTATACCACTAGATCATTCTTAAAAATGGTTAATGTTCTGCTCCTTCTGACATAACTGTATAATTGCTGCTGCTATTTTTACAACTTTAGACACATACATGGTACTTTTCAAAGGCTCACCAAATCTAGTGGGTTCACAAGGAAATTCAAGTCTCTCTTACATAACCAGACTGGCACCATTGTTTAATAACATAGCTCATATATGCCCTTTTTGGGGCAAAGTAATAACTAAAGGGGTATTTAGTTCTATTTTAATGTGAGTTTTATGCTTGGCATTAGTTAACCCATTCAGTACTATGCTTGGTTATACTTATTTTGACAATTGTATGTTTTTGATTAAGGATTGTAATATCTATTCTAACTGCTGAGTAAAATATGTTTTGAAGGAGAGGAATTGGCATTTTAAAAAGACGCCTCAGAAAAAATACTCATTTGTTTAAAATTTGAGAAATAGGGATGAATGCTGCATTTAAAAATAGGGAGTGCATCATTCAATATTTTGATCTTTTATTATTTAATGAATTAATTTTTTTTTTTAGCAAAATTATTCTTTTTTACATATTTTAAATCTTTACTTCTGGCAACTTCTGGTTTAAAAAAAAAAAAAAAAAAAAAAACATTATTTCATAAATAAGGTCTGAATTTTTTTTTTAAATATAGCATAAAGAATTTGGCATAACTCTTAAAAAAAAAAAAAAAAAAACCCTACCTCAGCACTGAAGGAACTAATAGATACGAAGATAAATGTTTCTGACCTATCATAGAAAAAATGAAAGTCTGGAAATTGCTGAACTTTTATTCAGCATAGTCATCTCTAGTTGTGCTAAACATGATGCAGTATTCCCTCTTCTTCTCTAAACTTTTTATATAGAACCCAATCTTGGGCCTTTTACTACTCCTCAGCCACACAAGCATCATAATTTGACACAGAGTGGTTGGTTGTTTTTTCGGTAGATGAAACAATAATCCCCAAAGAGAATAGTGTTGTGACAATTCCATAATGTGAATCACTGAGTGTCTCCATGAGTACTCACACCCAATCATGCAGAAAGGTGATTCCACTGGAGAGTTCCCATTACATTTTGGCCTTTAATTTTATGAAATTTTGGCACAAGCAAAAATAATGTTTGAACCTAGGCAGATTTTGTGATATTACAGTTCTCCCTTTTTATTTTAGGTGCATTAACATATTTGCATAAAGTGCCTATTGACTTCACCATGTCTGTCTATCCACGTGTAATAACTCAACTCCCAGTGGATGAATTTCATGAAATTTTTTATTTGACGCTTTTGACAAGATTTTCCCCCAATAGAAATCCAGCAATTATTACTTCTTTGTCCATCTATCTGCATGTAATAACACAACTCACAGTGTAGGCGCCTCCGTAGCCAGGTGGGAAGGAGCAGCAGTGCGTAGCACACGCTTCTTGATTAGACCGGGGTTTGAGCCCGTCACCACCAAATACGGAGGATGCGGAAAGGTCAGGGAATGACCACCGCATATCCCGGAGCAATATGGCCTTAGTTGCTAATGCTCCTAAAAACCAAATAACTAACTAACAATTCACAGTAGATGAAATTTCATGAAATTTTATATTTGGCTCTTCTAGAACAAAATTTGGCAATTATTATTGCCAAATTTCTTTTGTTATATTATAGCTGAAGCACTGGATATTATGTTGGTTCGTACATAAGTCATTGCTTTTTACTTTTTTTTTTTTTTTTTTTTTTCTTTTTATCAATTTACAAAATACAAAAATCATGAATTATTACTATTTGTTTATTATATTAATCAAAGCAGGCTCATTAAATATTATATTTCAGTTGTTAGTAAAATCTAGGAAGATATAAGTAAACTGCATTAAAAATCATTCACACAGTATACTGTGATTGTTTAATTTATTAAATCACACAGCCTGTTTGAAATACATGGTGCATTTCACAAACTGTCTATTACAAAATGGGATTAAATACTGATGCCATTTTGGTTAAATGGGATTAAATACTAATCCCATTATTTTGGGAAGTATGTTCAGTGAAAACAGTTATATTCATGCATTATTAATTCAATTAGTAATTAATTGGTGACAAGATAAGTATTGTTTACTTTTCACTTCAATTAATGAAAGAAAAAGAAAAAAATTGATTAATTTAAGAAATATAAATGTAAAACACTGTGTACATTTACTAACTTGTTTCTTTCCCATTTAACTTTTTAATTGCCTTTACTATTTTAAACCAATTCAGCAATCTTTAGGGACTTTAATATCCCTTTTTTGAATTTGGTAACCTACTTCTTGATTTGACGGTCATTTCCAGACAATCCCTTCAAAGAAGAATTATTACTACATGGCTTCTTAAAATTACTGGTTTTGACTTTTATTTATATATATTATTTTACATGTATTTTATTTTCAAATACTTCTCATATTTCAGTTCTCATTTCTATGAAAGAAAATAATACAAATAGTAGAGAGTAGGACTGTTGCTGAACAAGTTCAAGTTTTACAGTAGTCTTAAAAAAGATTAATCCCCACTGTTAATTTTTCTAAGATTCTCAAGGAACATATCCACAACCTTTGCCAAGTATGCATTCCACCTTATGAGCATTAGTCAACAGGAATGATTTGTTTACTAATAGCCACAATTATCAACAAAATAGACACTTCAAAGTTTCTCACATCTTTGATTTCCAATAAATGAGTGAAGCTCTTTTTTTTTCTTTTTCTTTTTTTTAAAGACTTGAATGTTTTTCTACTTCACTTAATTTCAGCATGCCTGTATGATCAAGTATTCAACTGCAAGAGGGTGTTGAAAACCTCACAGCCTCTCTATTAAGTAATGGACTCACACTAGTGGTTGTGCATTATTTTTCATTAATCTCCTCAGAGCTTCACACACTTGTACCAGTAATGCTACAGTGCAGTTATCAAAGTTATGACAAAAATGATTCCACATTTTATATAATTCTTCATTTATATTTAAATTTTGTATTATGGTGAAATTTAAGTTTGTTAAACAAAAAGCAGTCTGATGCCACACCTACCTTATTCACCAGATCTGGTGAATTAGGTAGGTGTGGCAGCTGTTTGTAACCACATGATACATTGCAATTGTTGTTATTGCTAGCATATGAGAGGGAACCATTCAAATGTGGGCAGTTAGGCTAATTAATGTCCCATCTCTTACAAAGTCATCTATCTCATAGATGATGATTCTGTTTCTGCTGCATGCCTTTTCTGTAGATACTTCCATGGGCACTGTTCTTCTGAGCTTTTATAATCCCTCCCCATATCTTTCAAACTAGTCCAATCACGTGCTCCAACCAGTGAACATCCATTTACTGTTCAACTTAAAACTAACAGAACCAACTTATGTTTTTCTAGACCAACCTGCCTGTAAATTACAATTCACAAAAATTCGAATCTTGATGTTAACAAGTATCTTCTTTCATCTTCTCAACTTTTAACCCGTGCATGGTACTAAGTACTGTAATTTCTATGCCTTTTGGTGTTTGAGGTTTCATATAGGGAGGGATGCCTTTGTCAAACAAAACACCTTTTGTCAGCATTTCTTTTCTTAGTGATTTGATAAAATCTCTTCATTGAAATAAAACTGTTACAATATGAATATAGCCCACCATTATTATTCTTTTGAAATTCCAAAAGAGTGCTGCCATCATTTTTGCAGCCACTGGAACTGTTTTTGCCTTCTTTGGAGACAGTAAACTTAGATGCTTCCATTGTTTGGACTGCTCAGACTAATAAGTGTTGGACCCATTTCTCATTCATAGTTACAGATTGTGCCCAAAGAGTTTTCAGGAACTGCTTCATAACACACTAGCAGTTCTGAGGAAGTTCCCAGACTACTTTTTTTTTTTTTTTTTTATCATGTCAAAGGTTGTGGGACCCATTTTGCAGAAACTAATAAATATAATTCTTATGTCGGAATGTTTCTCCTTTCGTATGAAATTAATCCAAGAAACAGTACAGTACAAACTATAGGAATCTCATACGAAAGGGGACAAAGATTCTGAAATAGGAATTACACTTTTGTTCAAAGAAAGTGCATCACCTAGGAATTTCACATTTCTAACCCTTTTTCATGATGGTATGTTACATTAATGACTCGCATCACTAATAGAAATATAAACAAAAGATATTTATTAATAGTTAAGGAAAAGTTAAGTAATATTTGACAGGTGCTCTCAAAATATTCCAAAATCTGCATTTGCAACCTTTATACAACAGTTTTGGTAAACATGACAATTATGGCTGTAATGTTACAAGAAGCCCTCAATTTGCTTCAGTTTATCCTTTTAAATGGAAAACAAAATGAAAAGTTCACCAGGTGCAAACTAATATTTAGTTGAACTGCCTCTGGCCCTGATGATGGCAGCACACCGTCAAGGCATTGACAAGATCAATTTCTGAAGATAATCAACTGATAGTTCGTGGTTCCAAACAAGAATTATGGCTTCCTGAAGTTCACGAAGGGTCTTTGATTTCTTTCTGGCAACTGCAGATTCCACATGATGCCAACGGTTCTCTATAGGATTCAAGTCTGGGCTGTTTCCTGGCCAGCTAAGAGTTGTAATGGACCGTTCTTCCAACCATTTTTTCACCTATAACAAATGTAAACACATTACTGTCGAACCTATAATGCAGAAATGAAGCTAAAGTAACTACAGAAGTGCCTACTTACACTTTTTGCCCAATGACAAGGAGAAAGTTGTACTGAAAGATGCAGTTACTTGGCAGGTTGAAGTGATCTCTAATGGTTGGCAGCAATTTTCCTTCCAATATAGCCAGGTATCCATTGGCATTTACGGAACTTTTTATAAACTGCAGGTGACCTACTCTGATACAAAATGCACCCCCATATCATTTGGCTGATAGGGAACTTCGCTGTAGACACCATACAGTCTGGATGGTATTCTTTACCACGTCTACAGCGAATCTTTTGTCTCCCATCAGAGCCATGCAGGTTGAATTTCTTCTTGTCTGAGAAAATAACTGACTTCCACTGCTCGGGGTCCATTTGACATGTTCCTTACACCAAATTAATCAAGCCTTTTCATTTTTTGTGCGAGGAGGGGCTTCTTAGGATGACGGGCTACAAGTCCATTTTTGAAGAGGCATCTTCTGACTGTTACTGGACTTGCTACCACTCCTGTATGTTCTTCTCATTCTCTTTTCAGCTCAGACAAAGAAGCTTTACAGTTTAAGGCATAAGTGCATCAAAACACGGTCCTGTTTTGGCATAGGTTTGCATCTGGTTCCTTTTTTCCTATCAGCAGAACCAGTATTCTTGAGTTTGGAAAGAAATCTACTCGCTGTCGACTGATTACAAGACATTCTGTAAGCAATATAATAGGAAGAACATCCTTCCTCATGTAAAGCAACAATAGCAATCTTTCTTCGTGGCGTCAACTGCACTTAACTCGCCATCCTGACAAGCAAGGAATGACTTCAACTCTTGCAGAGTGTGCTTATATAGCTGAAAGTAACAGCTGATACAGTATTAAGTCATCACCTATGCGTGTCAATCTTATCTGATGCAATCTGTAAGAAATATTGCCATATACTTAGGTTATTCAGACAACAATTACAATTTTAAGGGGTGATGCAGTTTCTTTGATTCCCCTCCACCCACCCATTTAAATTCTGCTGCCATTTTTTCAGCATAACACACACAACACACCATTGTAGAAATCCATATTATACATACCCTTGTATGTATAATATGGATTTCTTTAGTGTTAAACCCTTCTGCAGTATTTCAGTCATCTTTGTTCATTATATGAAAAAAGAAAAAACTAAGTTCAAGACATTCTCAAGCAAAATATAATAAGTTGAATGTATTTTTTCATTTTTTGATAGAAAGGATCATACAAAATTACATTCAAATTTTTGTCATTTCTACATAAGGTGATAAACATTTGAATAACCCTTCTTACAACAACTCATTACCAGCATTTTTAATGTCATTTAAAATAAAATTTAATATTTATTGAGAATTTTAAACTTTTGGAGTCATTAACTTAAACCACGTATATGAATATTAATTGTAATTATATCTTTATTTTTACAGAATGAAGTCAAGTCAGCTGTTATGCTACCTCATTAAAACTGAGCACAGCAGAAAAATCGAAGTTGTGATATTGCAGGCTTGCAACTTTATCTGTAATTAACATTTAGTTTAAATCTGCTTGGGGCATTTATAAAATTTTTACACCTGCAGCATTAAATAGTGACATATTACAAAATTTACAAGGGCAGAACTGAGTAACCCCCCCCCCCTCCCAACTAAATCATGTTGAGTTCAGATTATTGAAGCTCTACTGAATATGGATCTTCTTTTTCTTCAAATAGACCTATGAGGTTGGGAGAATTCATATTCACAAGCAATTCAAGAAATTCATAAGCAATTATATTGATACGCCAACCGTGTTGTATTAAAATAATAATTTACCTTAAATACTGCAAAATAAATGTATAGATATTTACAATTAAAACTATTTACAATAAAATATATAATACAAAAAAAAGTGACATAATATGTTAAAATACTTTAAAACACTTAAAATACCGGATACCGAAGCTTTCAGAGGCATCTGCCTCCTTTCTCAACAGTACATTTTTAGTTGCAACACAATTAAATAATAGCAGGTTCACGGCTCACGTAGTTCCACAGGTGCATGGGTGGTATATGGAATACATGCTTAAGGATAGGTACTTATAACTACATTGTTCCAACACTAGAGATTTTTTTTTTTTTTGTATTGGCAAATGTAAAAATCATGTGTGTGAAGTTATTCCATATTGTATTTGTTTTGTGGCCCAAATCATTCTTTTTTATTTGAAATGAGTAACGGAAATTACAAATCTAGAGTTCAGAAAAGAGGATCAAGGAATTTTCTTTCTGTCTGCATCTCAGCAAATGAAGGCTTATTAATGTATACGGTTGAAATAAAGTCAAGTATCATATGACTGGCAATTTATTTATCTCCACTCACTTTCTGTGTTGCATTGTAATGTTAAAATAGTGATTTGCTTTAAATTATAAAGGGTGCATAAAATCCAAAATACTGGGACAGATACCATACTAAAGTAATTTGCTGTATTTGTTATATAAGAAAACAGTAGTGCATTCCACTTTCTGATGCAAAAATGTTAGTGTCCATAGTCATTGTGTGGCACATTGAAGACAGTTATAGTTGAGAAATAAGTAATGTAATAATGCTATCTGCTTTAGATGCATTGCAGGTATCACTAAGTTGAGAGTTTATAGATAACATTTAATTCATAGTAAGTTATTGGAACTTAATTCCTATTCAGTACATACATAGTCATGGCACGTTATGAAGTGCCATGTTGCTTATACATGAAAATATTCTCACTGCCAGTTTCTTGACTTTCTTTAGTGAAGTTAGCAGAGAATAGCTTCAGTTTAATTGAAGCAGATCCTACAACTAGCATTCAAAGAATAAATACTGTGCACTTGGGTGTTGGGAAGAACACTACAACAGTGGCTGTGATTTTACAAGTGGAACCTTCAGCATCATAAGTTGCTGAAGAATTGCAGCATCACTTACAGAATCACATGTAAGAGAATCCACTGACTTAAGAATATTTTTATAGAGGAGTAGGCCTTATTAATTGTCATTTGTAACTCATTCCGTATAGGAAGAATTTTTTTTATGCAAATGAGACGTTCATTAAAAATTTAGGGATGAAAGCCTCGGGCTATGGGGAATTTACTAGACATAAGTTAGTGCACTGCATCAATTCAAACCTTTATTTGCAAAAAAAAAAAAAAAAAAGACAACCAGTATCTATAAATAATGTCTTTCTGTTGCTATTTAGTTTTATTTATAAATATAATTATGGAATTGGTGTAGCTTCAACTGCTATAGTTTCAATGTTACACTCATTAGTTCCTCTCCTGATTCGAAAATATCCTTTTTCACCCCATGAATCTCCCCAGCTGTTCTTGACAATCCAAAATTTTACTCCACTTTTTGCATCTACACCATATCCAACTAATAATACAGCATGGTTAGTTATAGCAAAAGGATTGAATCCCTCAGTGAGCCCAGAATGTACATAAATACCTCCGGCATAATTCATAAAGTCATCATATACTTCGAAGGAAACTGACATTGGACCATTCTTCACTAACTGGATCTTCATCAATTCCTCGTTACAGCTGAAAGAGTAATAAAATATAATCATGTCTGATCCTTTAACTGTAAAATCACAGTCATAGTTGCCAATGATTGTGCATGTAATCGTTAATGCTTCTAAAAATAAAATTACATTGGAAGTAAATTTCTCAGTGTGATAAAATTAATATAATTTACACCTGACAGACATGCCTCAAATTGAATTATTAAATATGTTCTGCCACAACACACACAATCGTAAAGTTGTCTGAAGTGGCCAGCTGCATCACCGAACCTAAACCCAATAGAAAATATTTGATTAACTATTATTCACAAAACATTGAATTCTTCACTGCATCTGAAAAATTGTGGGAAATTTGATTTCATTAGTTCTTTGTCAGATCAAATTTGCAGTTTAAAGGCCAAACTTATTAAGGTTTTCTGTAGACAGTTTCATAATCTTTGCAAGAAAATGCTACATAATTAGTTTCTCATTCAAATTAGCCTGTGTATTTTGGTTTCAGTTGGTATTAACAAAATGGTTGCAATGTTTTAAATATATTACTCGTGCATGGGCTAATGTTTAGTTTATTAAAACAATCTTTTTTTTCATGATGGTAGCTTATATCTGAACAACCCCAGTATTAATCGGCGCCTCCATAGCCAGGTGGGAAGGAGCAGCAGTGCGTAGCACACGCTTCTTGATTAGACCGGGGTTCGAGCCCGTCACCACCAAATACCACCAAACCACCGCATATCCCGGAGTAATATGGCCTTAGTTGCTAATGCTCCTAAAAACCAAATAACAACCAAACAAACATGCCAGTATTAATCAAGAGTTAAAGCAGTTAAGGATCAGTACAGGGTTTTGACTTTAAACTGTTTAAAGTCAAAATGCTGTACCGACCCTTAACTGCTCATGCACCTGAATCAAACACAATTCTCACATGGCATGTGACACTTGTTTTTTTGATTGAAATGATATTTTAATAATTGTGATTTACATGATTTAGCCCACTTGCTTGAAATTTCTTTGTGTTCTATGCGTTCTTTTCATTCCTCTATTATATTGCCCCACTGCTCAATTTTCAGAGAAATTTAGATGAGTATTAAGAGCCAAATTATAATATGCCTTTGGTACAGATATACTGCCTGTAATTCATGTTCCCACCCCTTCAGGGTGGGTGGAGCAGTGTTTGTAAATTCTTTCCAGTAGTCTGTGAGTATAGTGTTTTGCCACTTATTCACATTCATTTGGAGAGGTCTAGGTTCAAGTTCTATTGATGATTGGAGGAATTTCTAAGTGTGTGTGTGTGTGTGTGTGTAAAATAAGTCCAAAGCTATGTTTTTCCTTGTATAAAATATTAAAATAGAATGCACTGATTCCTTGAAATGGTGTATGTGGTAACTGGTACATAAAAATGGTACACATCTAAAAAGACCTTCCTCTCCCACGTTAGTATGCCTGTGAATTTTTACTTTTAATCTGAAAAAAAAAATTGTCAATCTTTGGGCAAAGCTGCCACCAGCAGCAGACCACACTATAAGCTGACTGCACTGCTTGTAAGCATAAAATGCAATTGGAATTTATTTTCCATGACAAAGTACTTTAATATTATCCTATTATATAATATGATAGTCCAAAGTACTCTGTGGGAAAAGCTGTGTAAATAATCAAAATGCTGCAAACAAACTTACCCTCCATAGAACCCTCCAACATATCTGTAGCCAGCAACATAACGTCTAACACACTGCTTTGTAGCACAGCTTTGATCTTTTCCTTGGTATGGATTGCATTTCTCAAGGACCAATCCAAAATCTTGGGCATACTTTCCAGCAATCAAATATGGAAAACCACCATTACATCCTATGGATAATGAAAACTTGTTTTTTCAAATGAATTGTAATTTATACCTAAAATGAATGTATAAAAATTTATAACTTGGAATAGTTAAAGAAATTCAAAACATTTCCATGCTGTATATAATTAAATTCTAACTCTGTCCATTACTAATTCAGTTAGGGAAAGTACTAGGGGCAAGAATAATTTAAACCTAATGACATAATAGCATTGATATGAGATCCCTTAGTGAGGGAATGATTGTGGTGTGCTAAATTAAAATGATGATAATCAATGAGGTTAATGGTACAAGCAAATTATAGAATAACTGAAGAGCCAAGAATGTGTATTTATTATTAAGAAAATATAGTATGTGGAGGAGGATGCCAAGATGGCATCCTCCTCCACATACTATATTTTCTTAATTACTAAATAGTTCTGTATTTAGTAACTGTTTTATTAGAGCCAAAAAAAAAAAAAAAAAAAAAAAATAGTATGGGACAGTTATAGAACTGTGTAAAGCTCTGAATTCTTAAATAGTTTGTTTTTCAGTAACAGTATTACTCCCAAAATGGTTAGGCTGGCAACGGCTGTATATGGGGAATTTACTGTCTACAAAAAAAAAAAAAAAAAAAAAAAAGTAGCTTAGGAAGGTATGAGAAGTTATACATGGAAGTAAAGGGAGGACGAGGAATCAGATTAACTCCCTATACAATAGATACAGGAAAGTCATTGATAACCGTGCTGATCTAGCTGATGAACTGAATGGGTATTTCATATCCATCTACACAGACGAAGGCACCTTCCTGGTGTTGAGAAACTGTGCTGCTAGCAAACCTGTATGTTAAAATAGCAGTATGGAAATTAGAGGATTGCTTACTAATAAAAATTTTTCAGCTTGGTGACATGTGCACTGGGAAAGAATGCATATACTTAGTTTAAAAAAAAAAAAAAAATACCCTTTCATAAGAAAGTTTGCCAAGTGTAGGTGCCCCCCCACCGTACTCAGTTTTCAACAGGAGTGGGTTCTGTGGAGTGAGTATAGAATATGATGACATATTGTCTGTATGTCATCATATCCTAGATGTGTTTTATCAGCTTGTGTTTGTAATTGTCCATGCTTGTTTCTTTTTAATGATCAATTTTTATTTATTTATTTATTATTATTTTTTTAACCCCACATGTCTTCCATTTTGGCATCTTATATTTAAGAACTTGATCACTGATACAAATACATTTGTGGCTTCAAGAATAAATCCTTTAAATATTTCCTATATTATGTTTTTATATGATGAACTTAATATGGAGATGCTACAGCAAACAGCTACTGTTTGCTGTAGTTTCTCCATATCATTCAGCTGCAGTTAATTGAGCCGAAGAAATCTCATTCCACTGCCTACTGCTGTGTTCCCCCCATAAAGCTTTTAATACATTGGATTTCTTAGTGGATAAGATCTAGGATATTAGAGCTTCTTGTACATGCTTTGATAAGTAGCAATCATCCAATTTGTTCAAAAAACTTTTACCATATAATGTTTCCAGACCATATACTCCAGTCTATAAGAAGCAGGCTGAAGTCAGCCATAATGAGACAAACATATTTACTAGCTCATTCAGTCTACCTAAATTTTTGTCATACACTTCAGAATCATTTGGCACGTAACATACTCCTACTATCATCATCACTTAGTGCAAGTCATTTCACTCCACACTGATGTAATATATACTTATTGTGAGCTGAATGAAGGAGCATTCATGCCACCTTCAGACAGTGTTTGATCAGAAGCAACACACTCTCTTTTTGTTACTCCCTTTATCTTCTAAAACACAATATTTACTAAAGTAAATTTTTCATCACGTATCTCTGAGTGGCACTATGTCACAGTAAGTCCAATTATGACATGGTGCATTAGTTGACTTGATCAGAAGCTTAAATTTATTTGCTTATGATACAGGGTATTACTGCATAGACAAATTAAGTTTTTACTTTGATTTTGACTACCGTGACACACCCCTTATAGTTACTTAAAAGTGTTTTTCCAGTGGCTGTTAATAACTACTGTCTTTTGCCACTCACCATCCCTTTATCCATAGCAGCAACATTTTTGTCTATCTAGGGACAGTGTTTAATGAAGGTAGAAGATTAGACAGAAATATAGAACAGAAAAAATAAAGTAGGAAATATGAAGGAAGCCACTTAAAATGCAGTTCTTGTAATATGGTAGTATTTCCTATGTTTTTGACATTTGCCACCTTTTGGTTACAAATAAACAAAAAGGTGGCAAATGTCATCTTGGTGAATCAGCTTCTTGCACATGCTGTAAATTACACAACAGAGGTCATGAAATGTCCCATCATTTAATGACCTCTGTTGTGCAATTTACAGTATCATATTCTATAGATGTCCAAACAGGAAACAGATCTGATGAATGTGCAAGCCTAGAAAGCATGTCCATATTGCATAGGCAGTCAGGATATGAGAAACATATGTGAATGAGAATTGTCCTCCTGGATAATAACAGTGGGATGGAGTGTAAAAAGGGCAGAACCACCTTAGAATGGTTTCAACATAGTTTCTTGCAATCAGCAATTGGTCTAGTATGATGTTCCCTGATGCATGGTGGATTACCTCTGTTCCTTGCATGTATCCAGATGTGCCATCACCAGATCTCAAACAGAAGTAAAATTCATTATCCAGGATAACACAATATTGTTCTTGTCCCTAAAGAGCCTCCCTCCCCCCCTGCATCCACACCAGTGTAGATATGATAATGATGAAATGGTGTTAGAGGCAGTGGACAGCTAGAAAGAGCCCATTTATCACAGTCTGTTGCTAATTTGTGCTCCCTGGCAAGGGAGCGGGCAAATCTGATTCCTCTCACTGGGACAGAATGCTTATACAGTAAAAGTCAGAAAATCCGGATTCTCGGGCAGTACTTTTAAAATTTAAGATGGAATAAAGAAGAGATGACCAGGTAAATTTTGACAGTTTATTCATTAGCTATTTTAGAAATATGGTCAAATTCAGTAAACCTTCTGAGAAATGGCTGATTTAGTTATCAGTCTGGCCACTTGCACAAGCAGCATGTTAGATTTGATTGTGAAGGTGGAGATGTTGACTCCACAGAGCCATAGTGTTCTCACTTAATTCCAACCACGTTGAGAAATTTGTCTGGTTATATGACTTTCTGCTGTTATTTAGCAATGGATTACTCAGTGTTTCTGGGTCTTGTGATTTGTACTCGAAGCTTTAGGCCAGTGTTTCTCTATCTGTGTGCAGCAGAAAATGCTAATTAAAAAAATTAATCAATTCAAGTTTTCTAATAAAAATTAATTCAAACAAAAAATTTATTTATTTACATTACACCAATCCGAATGCCTTCCGACGGTCAATGTGACGTCGTGTTTTGATTCCTAGTACTAGATCTGTTCACCTTTACTACACAAATAATAAGTGCATTATTAAAGATACCCAACAGAAATAACTTCCCATTTGTGAATATATGAGCATAGTCGTGACTGTAGTGTGCCACAAAATTTTTGTCTTTAAAACAAAGAAAAGGTTGAGAAATACTGCTTTAGGCTAATGTAATTCATTTAACGAACACTAAAATATTCTGATTGTTTGTTTTTTTTTTTTTTGCAAACAAAGTCAACACACCGACTTTTGACAATTTTGTATTTATTAAACAAAATGCTGCCTAAAAGAAAATCAAATGGGCCCAGGGAACTGTGGTGGTTCAAAATATAAATAAGTGTCTTTATCTAATGTGGAAAAAGTTGTATTGTTAAAGAAACTTGATGAGATTTAAGTGAAGCAACTGTGACATTAACAGCATTAGGTCATCAACTATATTGTATATTTTGGAAGTGAAAATATTTTTATGTAGTGCATAGTATAATACTTTTCCATATATTGTATGTTACCTTTTTGTTTAGGATATAGTACTGTGTACAATAAGTTAGATTATAGAAATGCTCCATTTTTAACCCCTTTTTTATGACTATAATACAATCTGATCATTGGTGGTTTCACAGTCATTAAAATGATTGACCAGAGGACAACCAAAGATTAACCTACTCCTTGGCTTGTCCTTTGGGCTTTAAAATTTTGGATCCAGAAAGGGACAGATCCCAAAGTGGCCAGATTTCAGAGGTTTGACTATACGACAAACTGATGATAACACTTATCAGACTGTAAATTTTACATTATACAGTCACAATGACAAATTATTTCTTATTTGATTTTACGAAAAATATCTCGACATATGCTTCACTTTTGGAATATTAAACTTGTTATTTAACAGCTAAACACAATTTATTTAGATTCTAAATGGTGGATCACTGTTTTAAGTCTAGTGGGAATGAGAACTTGCCTTGGGAATATTCAGAGCAGCTGACAATATCCTGAGTAGAGTATATATCCCGAATAGAATTGTTTGTTGCAATTCTGATACGTGCCTCAATCATTCCTGTAGATGCAAAGGAATAACAGCTACCACATTGTTCTGTAAAATGAAATTAACTGTTAACAGTATGGTTAGAAGCAGCAGATGTATACTAAATATTAATCAGCATGTACATTCTGTAGGTCAACTCAACTGTCACATTCCCCATCTTGCCCTAAAAAAAAAAAAAAGCACAGAACTGATTAACGGAACTGCTCCTTGCAAATACCACTAAGTCAATTCCCCAAGATAACTTTTGACAAGTGTGCTGAAAACAAAGTTAACAAATACCTAACTCTACTTTCAAAACTATGTCCAAACTTAACCCATAAACTGAATAAAAATTTTCCAATATTATATAGGATAGGATTGGATATCCTATCAATTCAAAACTGAATGAATGAGAACTTTTACATACTTCACTGATTTTTTAGCCCTGTGTCATTTACGTAAAATAAAAATATTTAATTGATTAATTATTTTTCTAATTATTAATCCAATGCTGCCTACTTGACTGTTTTTGAAGATGATTATAAATATACAGTTAATAAACTGATCAAATTAGCTTAAAGAATTTAGGACGAAAGGTGTCATGCCATGAAGCTATAAAACATTACTGTACAGGCTGAGCAAACCTCAGTTTGTAAATGGCATTGATCAAACCAAGTTTGCTACTACTTTTCCATATATTGTATGTTATCTTTCTGTTTAAGCTACAGTACTATGTACAATAAGTTACATTACAGAAATGTAACAGTCTCATATTGTGGAGGCACTTCACAAGTAATAGCAAAATTTTCACAATATTGCCGAATAAAAGAGCAAACAGAAACCAAGCACTAAATTTTTTTAACTATAACAAAAGCACTTTAAAATACTGAAAAACTTAGCTGAAGTCATGCTACACTATTTATATTATATTAAAATTAAAAAATATAGGACAATTGTAGCACCCACAGAGGAGGCAGCATTCAAACCCATTAAGTCATACATGATTTGATAAGACTTTGATAGCCATTTGCATTTAGTTTCCATGAAGCCTGCAAGATTAAACAACTCTCACAGATGTCACATGAGAATGTGACTTGGATACAAGAAACAGATATTATGCTCACCTGGTATCTGTTAAACGCCTGACAAAAAAAAAAATAAAAATAATTTCTTATAATTCAATGTACATCAAAATGAAAATATAAAGTACTGTATAATAATAATTTAGAAAATATTGGTAGGGGAAAAGTACATAGGATGTTATTTACAAATTAAATTTAAAAAAAATGGTAAACGTGTGGTAGATGGTTTTATGAGAAACATCCCTGGCATAGAAGAGTTTTGTTTTCCTATGAAACCCCAAACATGAGAGGTATTAGAACCTATAGCACTTATACCGTGCTTGAGTTGGAGGTTGAGAAGATATTTGTTGACATTAGACTTTAACTTCTATAGACTAATTTTCAAGAAAGACACATGAAGGAAGGTTGTTCCAGAAAACGGTAGTTGAATGAATAAATGAGGAAGATGAAAAGTTGGTTGTGAGTTTGAAGTTGGACAGCAGTAAATGGATGTTAGCTGGTGGCAGTGTGTGTTTGGGCTGTTTTGAAAGAGCGGGAATTATAGGAGCCAATTCAGAAGAACAGTGCCCATGGAAGTATCTGTAGAAAAGGCATGCAACAGAAACGGTACGTCTATGAGATAGCGAGTGAAGAAACTCTGTTAGAGATGAGTCATTAATTAACCTAACTGCCCTCTTCTGAATGGAATCTAGAAGCCTGAGAGAGGTTTTGGGGGTACCGCCCCAGATGTGGGAACAATATTCCATGGTAGGGCAGATTTGCAATTTGTACAGAGTGAACAGTTTTTGGAAGAAAAGTAACACTGAGAACGAAAGAAAAAACCAGTTTTTTAGATGCAGCCAAGAGAGAGGTTAGAAGTCAAGGTAATCCCCAAAAGAGTTATATCATTTTGCCCAGAAATTGACGTGTCACCAAAGATAAGCATAGCAGCAGACGAATCCTTTTTTTGCAAGATATAAGACAAGAATACTTTTTGCAAGATATAAGACAAGGCTGAGTTTTAGAAGGATTGAAATCAACTAAGTTGTCTTTGCCCTACTGGAGAATTACCTGGAGATCAGCATTTAAGGAGTTGGTAGTGGATATTTGAGAAGTTAAAGCTGATTGAGCAGGGCAAGGTTTCTCAAAATGGAAAGTGGAATGCAATGTGTTATCATTGGCAAAACAATGGATAGGATTGTTTTTCTCCACCAGCATTAGTGGAGAAATCAGAAGACAGAGCCATCTACCATCGCCCTCAGTGAGCGATCAGAGAGAAAACTGGATAACCAATTACAAAAAACAGTTGGCAAACCATAAGATGGAAGCTTGTTTAAAAGATTTTCGCCAAACAAGATCGAAAGCCTTTGATATGTCTAGAACAACTGCTTATTTCACTGAACTTTTCCATTAAATTTGTCCATAAATGGGTAACATAAGCCAGAATATCACCAGTGGATCTACATTGACGGAATCCATACTGGTGATTGTTGATCAGATGGAAGGTTTCTAGGTAGTTTAAGAGTTGACGGTTAATTGATTTCTCCATTACTTTAGAAAGAGTAGAAGTAATTTCAATGGGATGATAATTGGATGGGAGGGATTTGTCACCCTTTCTAGGAACGGGCTGCATATGAGCAAATTTCCAAGCAGAAGGAAAAACACCTTTGGAATAAGAAAGTGAAAAAAGCTGGGAAAGAACAGGAGTAAGTTCAGGAGCACAGATTTTGAGAACGAGTGGAGAAATACCATCAGGACCTGGAGCTTTCTTAGCATGGAGATTCGTTAAAATCCTTCTGACATCCTTTTGACGGAAGACCACAGGAGGCATTGAATGGAGTGTGTTGGAAATTGTGGGAGGTGTTTTACCAAGATCATTAATACATGAGTTGGAAGGGAAATGAGATGCTAGCAGGTTAGCTTTATCCTTGCCTGAAGCGACAACAGAACCATCTGGTTTTGACACAGGTAGGAGCAGAGATGGGCAAAAGTTGCGACCAATAGATTTGGCAAGAGACCAGAATTGTTGAGCTTTAGTGTAGGCAGAAAATGAAACTGAAGAATTGGAAACAAGCCAATTATGATGTGCATAATTCTTTTCTTGAACAGCCTTAGTACATTTATTGGAAAACCAAGGTTTAGATAAAGGACAAGATTTTAAGGTGGAGTGTGGAATAAAGGATGCCATTCCTACAAGAATAATTTCACTGACAGTAATCCGACCAAGGAAAAGAAATCTCGCAGGTCATCCCATTCTGCATTCTTGTAATGCCAAACAACACGAGGTTGGGATTAGCCATGAGATAAAGGCTCCATTGGAAAAGAGACAATCACGAAGTTGTGATCTGAGGTGCCTAAAGGACCACTCACTTCGACCGTGTACTTAGAAGGGTTGTTTGTGAGAAAAAGATCAAGCGTGTTGGCTGTATGGTTAGGATTGTCCAGTATTCTTTAGGTAAATAAACAATCTGTGCAAGGTCATTAGTAATTGCAAAAGCCTCAGCATCTTGACAAGCTGGGTTGGTGTGACTACAAAATGTTTCCTAGTCAGTGTGACTAGAAAATTTGATTTTAATGTTCACAACTCCAGCTGGAACTGTGAACATTAAAATCGCCAAGGAAAATTATCTCACTGTTAGGAAAGTTGGACTGGAGAAAGTCAAGCTGCAAAGAAAGGAAGTTGAAGAGCTCCAAGTGATTAGTGGAGTTGGGAGAATGGTAGAGACAACAGATGAAATTTACAGAATGAGGTAAAGAGATTTTAAGCCAGAGAAGATCAAAAAGAGGAGATTCCAAATTACCAAATCTCTGACAGGGAATATCGGAACAGGCATATGCATACCACCTTTGAGGCAAAAGGAATCATCCAGCGAATAATTTGGGCAACTGAGATGAGCAGTAGTTGAATCAACCGATAACTGAAATTCTGTCAGAAAAAGTACATGGAGTTTGGCAGACTGCAAGTGGAAATGGAAATCGTTGAGATTAGAATTGAGACCATGTATTTTTGTGAAATTAACTAGGAAATGTTTGGGAGGTTTAGATCTTTTCGCAGATAAGCTTACTCTATTAGTTTGACAATTCATGGTGTATTCAATAGTAAGAAAAAGTGGGGGGGCATTGCTGTATGAAGTAATGAAATTTTTGGATAAGGCGTACACATGGTAAGAATATACCCAGATCCTTGACATAACGTGGCCTCGACAATGCCCCCCGCATACACACTACTCTGACTCCTTCCAGTCACTATCTGGCAGACAGTGAATGGTGTACAAAATCCAAGCCAATAGCTAATTGCCCATTTGAATGGCTACAATCAAATCAGTCTTTCAAATAGCAGCATCTACAATCAAATGGCAGCTACAGGAAGTATTATTCTGATGACACAATCATACTTCCTGCAGTAGTATATTGGAGGAAGTATAATTGCAACAATACAAGTATTATTGCGACAATACAGGTTACAATAATTCCCCTCTCAAGCTGCAAATGGCGTCGCTTCCATGTCAAATTTTTCATGACCGATCAGATTTTCTTGGTTGAGGTACCCTCCAAGGATGTTTCACATTAAAAAAAATTAAAGTGCATCTGTCAGGTGCTATATCAACAGTGGAACGTTAATGTGCTATATTTGGTGCACATGCATTGTATGTTTATTAAAAACCTGTTTAATTAATGTTATTGTTGCAAATTCAGCTGAATGTTTTGACCACTATCAGCTATATGTTTAACACATTCACTACCTCAATGCATACGTGCATGAAACAGCACTCTGGGTGTTGTTCCACAAATGCATTCAAAATGCTCCCAAACAGTGTGCTAATGCATATGAGCAGTCAACCAACAAGTGCTGTAAACGTGAAGGCACATGAAATTAACTACTCAGTATTGGCACACTGATTGAATGTTTTGCACTAATGCATGGCATTTGCTTATACACTTGGCAAAAAAATAAGTAAAAACATTTGTTCTATTTGTTTTTGCTTGTGTTGATGTGCCTTCACGTTCATAAAATTTTAAGATTTGTTCTAATTGACAGCCCAACACAAAAGTGTCACTTTTAGCAATAAATTCCAAACTTTTCATTTTCAACCATTATATACAAATGTTGGAATGTTGATATTTCCCACTCTTCTGAAAATTATGGCACATTGAACGAGTGCTCCCACATCTAGGTGGCAGTGAAAGTGTTATAGAGATGAAATTGATGATGTGATTTGTGTTACTTTTTTTTTTTTTTTTTTTTGCAAGTGCAAGAAAAAATTGTATCCTTCTCATATATCTTTTCACTTAATGAAAAATTATTAATTTCCTTTTAAGTACCATTCATTCTTTTATGCTACTTTTTTTTACAGTAGTTCACATTGGCTGGTATGTAATAATACTAGCCACTTGAGCAATTCTCCCCTCCAAATAAGTTCACATGATGCAAATGGTTTCTCTGTGCTATCCCTTGGCATTAAAAATGATCAGCAGAAATTTGAATGTCTGCTGCATGATTCATAGTACAAATATACTAATTTTGAAAATTCAACCATTATTTTGTCCCTTTAACAAATATAAATCAGTTGAACAAGAAAGTTTTCTGTTCAGTTTTTATGTTTATCATATTGAAAGTTAAAGATATGATTGGTTGGGCTATTATTCATCAGCATGTTTCTTCAACCAATAAGATTCATTCTGTAAACAGAATCTGTCAATAGTTTAGCATCATACTAAGAGCCATTGTACTGTACCTTGTTAAAAAGTCGTGCCAATTTTGGGCAAGATAGAGCAATTGTAAAAAAAGACTCACTGTACAACCTAACAACTGAATTTGTTGAACCTGGATGTAGCAATATAGTTTAAATGCACTGAGCCCTGCATGGCCAAAACCAGAAGGGATTTTACACTGAGAAAAATAAATATTCAGTACCTTAAAGCCAAGACTAAGATCAACCAAAATAGACATATTAAAACCATATAAAGCTACATCTGGATACTTGTATCAGAACTTGTATGACATACATGTCAAACAAGTCACAATACATCATCTCATACAAATTATATGCAATACTTTCCATAATATATATTTTGTATGTTTAATCAGCTTTTTTCAGAAAAGAACAATTTATCCATGGTTGTTTTGCTTGTTGTGTTTACAGTAATCATGGTACAAAAGTGGATATATATATATACACACAGGTAACCGTCATATAACATGGTTGTTTGGTTCCTACAAAATCTCATGTAATGCAAAACCATGTTATACAGAACTAAGAACCAGTACAAAAAGGGGGGTTACGTTCCAAAAGCTAACAAAAATACACAGTTTTTTTTATATATAACTATCGGAAACTAAATTTTTATAATAGTAATAACGTAATATTTTAACTTTATTTTTATAATAGTAGTAACTTAAATAGTAATTACTGAACAAATGTCTTACCTTACAAACTGTGAAACAATGTATGTGAGATAATGTACTTTCATTTAATTTTTTCCCTCTTCATCGCTGCTAAGCACAATCAAATGAGAACGTTTTCTCTGTTGCTGAATATCTTCATCTTCTGAACTTTCTTCTGCAGCATCTTGATTTTGTGTATCTCTGCTCTCTTCAAAAAATCAGTAAGCTGGGTTTGTTTATTTTTTCTTGATAGATCTTTGTAAATTTCATGGTATGGAGCTAAATATTTTTGAAACTCCCTTTTGAACTTTGTGCTCCTTTCAGTCGAAGGATCTACATTCAAAAAATATGATTCTGATTGCTCGGCTAACTTTATGCATTCCAGTATGCTTTTTAGTGTGAAATTTGGAACTTCAGGATTTTCTTCTGCTATCATCTTCTGAATTGATTTGGTTTACTTCCAATGTCATTTCCACCAAATCTGCTTTGCCAGCCTCTTCTTCTACCAGTAATTCGTGAATGTCTTCAGTAATCATATCATCAAAGCCTTCTCCTCCTACTTACTTAGCAAGTTCTACTATCGCACCAATGCTATTTTCTGCCGGTTCGACCATATTTCGTGAATGAACTGACTCTGGTGATAAATTTTTCCAACACACGTTTAATGTTGACAGTTTTACTTCTTTGAGTGATAAAGCTATGATTCCGATACAGTCCACAACTGAAAAATGTTTCCATGCCTCCATCACTTCAATAGATTCGGAATCAATTTTTTTCCAAAATCCATTTTCTGATGTAATGAGCTTTAAAGGTAGATATAATGCCTTAATCCAATGGCTGAATTAAAGAAGTTGTATTAGGTGGTAGGAACATTACTTCAATGTTTGGATGACTTAAACCTTTTGGATGTCCTGGCGCATTATCCAGTAGTAATAAAACTTTGAAATCTAGATTTTTCCACTTTAAATACTTTTCCACATCTGGCACGAAACAGTTTAGAAACCGTTCTTTAAACAAACCGGTGGTTATCCAAGCTTTTTTATTTGCTTTCCAATATACTAGTAATGCATTTTTATTTACACCTTTCATTACGCGAGGATTAGAGGATCTATAAGCCATCATAGGTTTTATCATATAATCTCCTGATGCATTACTGCACATAAGTAATGTTACACAATCTTTTGATGCCTTAAAACCTAGTACAGTTTTCTCTTTTTTTTTGAAATAAACATTCTGTTGGGCATTTTTTTACACCAAAGGCCTGTCTCATCGGCATCGAAAACTTGATGTGGTGTGTATCCATGCTCTTCAATAATGTTTTGAAATTCCTCTGCATGCTTCTTGGCAGTTTCATTATCAGCTGATGCACTTTCCCCTTGAATTGTTATGTTATGTAACTAGAAACAGTTTTTAAATTGCTCAAATCAACCTTTATTGGCAACAAACTCCGGGTTAACAGAAGATTTTCCATTTTGTTTTAAATGGTTATAAATTTTTAGTGACTTTTGTTTAATTACATTTCCATCTAATGGGATACGTTTTTTACTGCTATCGTCAAACCAAATGCTGAGTGTTCTCAATTATTGTTGCTCAGGGAAGAGCTGTCATATTTGCAGAAATGAAAGATCCTGTAGCAACAGCAGTTCTAATTTTCTGTTCATTTTTCTTTATGGTCCAGATTGTTGCTTCATTTAAATTTAAACTTTTTGCAACATATATAGCCGACCGGGCTAGCCGAGTGGGTAAAGTACCTGCCCGGCAACCCAAAGGTCGCGGGTTCGATTCCCGCCTCGGGCTTGGATCAAAGTACTGCAAAAACCTTGGGAGGTGCAATATGGCCACAGAAGCCGATGCGCCAACAACTACCAAATCAAAAAAAAAAAAAAAAAAGCAACATATATGATACCTTCCCCCTTTTATAAGACAATCCAAAATTTGTATCTTTGATTCTAAAGAAATAGTATCTTTTGAGCAGTGCTTTTTTGCTTTCCATGGACATAATTTAGGGCTGGAATTTAATTCACAACAAAGAACAAAGTTTAGTAATACATACTCGGAAAAATTAATAAGCGATCAAATAAAAACCAAAATAATCTTACAAAAACCTTAAAAGTCATGAACCGCCCACTTCGAAGTCACAACTTTTTATGCTCTCAAACAAGCACAGATCCTAACCCAGGGATCTCCCAAAAAATACAGTGGACCCTTGCTTTACGATTGGTTCACTGTAATTAAATCACTTTATGATGGACTCTTCATAATAAAATACTGTTTTAAACGGCATTTCTAATAAGTGATAACAGAGGAATATTATCCACAGGCTATAAAAGTAAAGATATAAAGCACAAATTTAACTTTATTACCTTACCAAAGTAAAAGATACGTGAAAATCGGAAGAATATTTTCCAGTTAGCAAAATAAAAATAAATTTACTCTTACATATGTATTGAGCATTACAGCTCTGGTTCATACTATCTAGTACGTAGCTTAATTAATACGTACTATAATATGTACATACTAATTGATATTTCTGTTCACTGACTTTTTTTTTGTTTGTAAAATTTAAAACATTAAAAACGATAAGCAATTAATAACAGGGCATGCACAAGTTGCAAGTGAGATACGGAGTAATGAGTTTCTGAAAATTATTTATGTTTTTATATGATTCAATATTTGATGGAAGGGGAAATGCATTTCACCATAATAATGTGAAAATCCACAGAATTCCAGCTGTCGGTACTATAGCAAATGCAAGAAGATTGAGTTTACTACTCATTTATGGTAGTAAACGGAAAGTGCAAATTGTTTTATGGTCGTGATCTCCAGAAATGTGCTTTAGAAAAATATCACAAATGCGATAATGACTAGTGAGTCAACACTGGGGATTCACAAAATGGAATGGAAACGTTGAAAAATTACATCCAACATAATAGAAGGATTTCCCCAGCACAAAAATACCATATTATGCGAGGATTGTTGCAATTCTCAAACCGTGTTAGAGTGAAACCATGTTGTAGAAGTACTGTATTATACGGGAGTTGCCTGTATATATCTAAATAAACATGGATTTTTGCTGGATTTTGAATAAATTTGCTTGATTTTATGGAACTATGACTTGAAAATATTTATATATAGTGTAATTCTTTATTTCTTTTATGTGGTCTCCCCAAAAAGTAATGTACATGCATTTAAAAACATGGAACTATCCTAGTCCAATCCCAAAATAACTTGCACACTTGGGTTTTGCAACAGTAGTTGCAGTTGGTGCTCATTTTGTAAATGTTAACAAATAGTGAAATCACTGCACATAACGAGGACAATTTTACTGTTAAAGGACTACAAACATTTATAAAACAGATTATCATTTAAAAGAAGCAAATTCTTTTTACTACAGTTATGGGCATTTGCAATTAATATTTCCGAATAAAAGTAATAATATAAAATTCATGGAAGTTTTCATATAATATATCCAGTTCAATAAGGTGACCCATGTATATATAACACATACATTGCTTACCATGCTTGAAGTTAAGCATTTATACTATCATTTAATATTACAGTATTTTTAATATTTTAAAAAGAACATTAATTCAAACCTTATGTGAAACTGGTATATGATTTACTAATGATTATTAACTGTCTCCAATCCTCTTATTACTGCTGTAATGAGAACAAAAAAAATTCTACTGTTGTGCAATACATACCCTGGTTCCTGACAGGAGATACAAAATTAATGCCATTGACATCTCTCCAATCAAACTGTTCAGGTAGCTCTCTGGCTATATTCCTTACTTCTTCTGTAACTGGAGCTGGTTTTGGATGGCTATATATAGGGTGATTTATATTATTTTATTATCAGTCTTTCATATTAATGAGACTTGAAAAGAATAATGAATTTTTCAAGACCCATCAAAATATTTTGTAGCCAAATCAGAAACCTTATACTTCCTGTGCTGAGTGTATTTCAACTTTTTTATTACCAAGATGCCAAGATACAAGGCCAAATAGCCTTGTATCTTGGTAATCTTCCAGCAACACGAAAATTGTAGTGAAAAAGTTAAATGTAAGGTAAACATGGCTAAAAATAAGGTTGTCAATAAACAGCTTCCTTAACTTACTCAAGTTTGTTATTGGCTGTACAAAATTCCTTGTTCAGGGTTGTTAGATGCTTGAAAAAACAAGATTTTATTCACTTTATAATAATACACACCACCAGTGTTTTCATTTCAATTGGATAATCCTGATGTTCATGACCTATTTGTAATATTTATAGTTATTAAGCTTTTGTGGCATGTTATTTCCTACACAGCTGACCATATTAGACACATTTCTGCAATTAGAATATTAGTGCCTGTAGCACAGTGCAAACATAGTTTTATAAAGGATGAATAATGTTTTACGGAATATCTATCTTCAAAAAGATTTAGTTTATTCCAAATAATTATTAAATAGTATCTTATCTGAAATTGATTCTAGCCAGTGATATGCTTGCAAGGGCTCGAGGCAGTTCATGCAAGCCCCTTATTAAGAGAATTAGTTTTATAAAATTTAGCAGGCCATTTTGACTGGGGACCACCCTTGATTGAAATTCTTCCCAAGCAAACCCCTTGTTAACAAATAATAATAGTAATAGAGGCACATGACGCAAGAAAGCAAGCATATGAGCTTATGTAGCATCAGCCAAAAAAAAAAAAAAAAAAAAAATCACACAACCATTCCCTCTAAAAGTTTGTCAAGTTCCTCCTTGAATTTATTTAAGCTATCAACTTCCACAACAACAGATGGAAGTTTGTTCCAGAAATTAAGCACCTGCTGGCTAAAGGCAAATTTTTGCAAATCTATTCTACAACTGTCTTTCCTGAATTTGAATTTATGCCCCCTTAGGTTCGTAATCTGACCGAGTGGAAGAATCCCATCAGAATTCAGTATGATCACCCCATTCAAGGCCTTATACACCTCAATCAGATCGCTTCTCAGGTGCCTAGTCTCCAGCCCCTGCAATTTGCAGAACTTAAACCTCTCTTGGTAAGAGGATCACTTCATTCCCCTCACCAATCTTGTTGCCCTTCTCTGTACACAGGAAGTGGGGAAAAGTCTCATATAAGAGATAAGTATGATTAGTAATCTGAAATATAATTAGGCAGTAAAATCAATAACTCATAGAAGGTTAACACTGCTCAAAAATAAAAATTTAATCTTGAATACCAAATGATTTTAAATATGGTCTGTATATTCTGACTCCTTGGACATTTCTGTATAAAGCCAGAGACAAGTGAATATTAAAGTAATTATGCAGATATAAAATCTGGAAAAAGTATATTTAATTTAGCACTTAAAGCATATTACCATGTATGTATGATGGGATTTGATCTATCAGTATATACAAAAATAAACTGTTGTGATGCACAAGTTTTTTTGCTCTTCATTAAATTTTTTTTTTCTGTGTGTTCAAAGTTGATTACCATTGATTGGTAAGTCTTTATATAATCCACATGCAGTATAATAACAAAGCATTTCTGAAATCTAAAGAAATGCCCAAAAACGTTAAGTTTGGTCATTTTAAATGGCAACACTATATCAGTTTCATTTTATATTTGGCAATTTTTCTCTCCTTATCACTTAAGATAAGTTTAAACTATGAAATTTATGTTATAAAAATAACGTAAATTCTTATAATAAGTAAAAATTCTTTAAAAAAATTATTGCATATCAGATAAATATGAAACTACTGAAACTTGTAATAGTACTTCGTAAAGTTGAAATTAATTTCCCTTTTAATATATGGCAGTTCTTAAATAAATTTTAATATAAAATTCTCAGCTTCCTATGTTAAATTTTATGTTTTAAGCTGTTGTGGGGATGCTACACAAAGTTCAGCTTATTATGAACCAAATATTCTTTAGTTGCACAATGTTTAGTTTTTGAATGTAAGATGTGTTTGCAATGTCTAACCACCCCTAGTATTTGTTATCTTTTATCATTCACCTATATTACTAAATAAAACAAACCTAAGTACTATGTATTACAAAATAGTTCCTTCAAACATCATACAAACTGGTGTTGAAATGGCAATGTTATATGAAAGAAACTTGTTTTTGTTTGAACAAGGAGAATTTATTTTGCAGAGAATTAACTTTATGTTCTACTTCTTTAACCCTTTATAAATGCATGTATCAAAATCATTCTTAAGTAGGCATGAGGGATAGTGGCACATCCATTTTTAAATGCTCATAACAGGTCCTTTTTTTTTTGTATATAGGACTATTTTCATGTCAACTTTCAAAAATTTATAGCACCATCACCAACATACAACTTTCACATTTTCTAGTTGATAATATTGCAATTGTAAAAAAATATATCATTCATATTATTAGCAGTTATTAAAAAATAATAAAAACTCAACTCAAGTGCAGCATTGGCAATCCCCAGTGTTATCAGCATTGTGAATTTGTTTTGTGAAATTATCCCATTTTCATATTTTTTATAAATTTTCATTTATCATGCTCCCAAGAAATATACATTTTGTAAGCTGAACCATTATTATAAAAAACAAAAATAATTGCTCTTGTCTGTTTAAAGTCTCATTGGGGAAATTCATATTAAAGAAAGAATTGGTCTCCCAAGATCATGAGAAATAGACACCATTAGATATGAAACCAAACATATGAAATCAAAAATACTGCCTCTATCAGCTTTGGCAAATAATTGCCTTCTGTGCAGACATGTCATTTCAACACATTTTTGCATCAGTATTTATGTGGGAAATTCACATGGGTATTAACTGTGGAATTATCAAATAATGGCATCATGGCTAAGTATGGGGGGGGGAAATGCAGTTTTACTCATATTTCTGATTGCATTTTTCTTGTTGTGACAGCAGGTCATAATGAAGATTGTGGTTCTACTTGTAGCAGACTAATTCTTGACCTTTTACATCTCAGTGGAGGGATTGAAATACTTATCCAATATAATTTTTTATTTCTTTAAATGAAAATTTTGAAAATTATTTAAATAACATGATTAAAAAAAACATTGTTTTTTTTTTAATCATGTTATTTTCAGTCAAATAAAACTTTTTATTAATGCTCTTGAAAATAAAAAGAAAACATTATAAACATGAAACTATAGTCACTTCCATTATCCACTTTAAAAACCATTAAACACATAAAAATTCAAACTTGCACATGTACTTGTATTAATATGTTTTCTCAAATATATAAAGAAATGGATATAAAAATAATAATTGAGGCAAAAAAATATTTTTATATAATAAGGAGTATCTGATTTTAAAAGAGGCAGCAACCATTGGGAAATAAACATATCTAAGTTACAGTGAAACTGCAAGTCAAAGCAGAAGGCAAGGAACAGTAACACAGACAGTTTCCCTGGACCTGGCGGGTTATTTCCATTTTTAATTCAGGGTAAACAATAACCGTTCACTTACAGGATTATTGAGATAAAAAAACTGTCTATATTTACGAAGGTACTAAAAATTAGAGCAATTAACTTTGAGGCAATAATTAATGCATAATTAGTTTTTCAGAACAGCACTTGTCAGGTCTAGCATAACACTGGCCAACATGTAAAATGTTACGAAAACAAAAATACCCAATCTTGACTAATTTTATGCCACTGAACATGAAGATCACATTAAAATTTGTCGATTGGCTCTTGTTTTCGAATTACAGTTGGGATCTCATATTAGTGAGTTACTTTGTTCTCAGTTATTCGAAGGTGATTTGTTCTCAGTTAACAGTTGTTCTCTGTGAGATTCCTACTTTTCGCACAGTATTTGTGTTGTGTAAAATTAATATGCCCCATAATTGTGTGAATAGTCCAGATGATTTCTGTTACATATATGGGGAAAATATATGAATGATATATTTTTTTACAATTGCAAAAGTCACATTAGCTTCAAGAAAGTGTCTCTTAGCTCGAGCCATGAAAAAGCCTACCAGGACAAGAACCGGGCTCCACACATATGCTGAACTACCTGTTCATCAAAACTCAACACATGGGTGAATCGAAAGGGGCATTTTATGCTGTTTGCAGTGCCCATGATATGGAGGGAGCCAACAAATCTCGTCACAAACTGCTGTTACTTCTATATGGTGCCTCCTATTATTGACAATGAAACAAAATTGGACAGTGATGTACCCAAACATAACATCTGCAATTCGTCCCTTACCTCACAGTGAGGTGCTACCTATTCTTGAACCACACAACTGTTTCTCTGTACACTCTGATGAAGATCAACTTGATATACATGAAGAAGTACAGCAGCCGTCTATATCAAGGGATCCACCATTTTATCCAAACCTTTATCCTTCTGAACCACACAAGGTCACATGAACTTAATGACCTCATCAGGGATTTCGAACTGCTGAAGAATAAGGAAGAGCTTTTGGCCTCAAGGCTACAACAGTGGAATCTTCTAGATCATTCTGTGAAAGTGACAACATTTTGTATTTGAAATAAAGACTATGATAAATTCTATCAAACAGAAGAAGAATGGTGTCTATTTTTAGAAGCTTCTAAGGTTAGCCTTAACTAACCTTAGCACAATTCCATTGTTATTACACAATTTGCTGCCTCCAACATCTCTTGTGTATGTCGTCCACAAAAAATAAACAAATGTAAACATGAAGAACATCCACTATCAGAAATATGAGGGCAGATATATGGAGATTTAAAGGTAATCACCATTTTATTAGGACTACAAAAGGGTTACACTAAGTATTTTTGCTTTCTCTGCAACTGGGATAGTTGTGCCAAGGATATGCACTACGAGAAGAGGAGTTGGCCTCAACAAAAATCATTAACACCTGGAACAAAGCATTTGAACCTCTAACAGATCCAAATAAAGATTTGCTTCCACCACTCCATGTCAAACTGGGGCTCATGAAAAATTTCATGAAGGTTTTGGAAGTGAATGGGTCTGCATTCACATACTTGCAAGAGAAATTCCCAAGACTTAGTACAGAAAAGATTAAGGCAGGCATTTTCATTGATCCATAAATAAGGCAACTTTTCAAAGATGAATGTGCCCTTAGTGATAGCGAGAAATCAGTGTGGAAAGCCTTTTGAAATGTGCTGACTGGTTTTCTAGGAAATGTTAAAGCTGGCAACTGCAGGCAGCTTGTGGAAGATCTCATTACTTCTTACAAAAAACTGGGGTGCAACATGTCATTGAAGATGCATTTATTGCACTCACACCTGGATTTCTTCCTGCCAAACTGTGGTGCCATTGGTGACGAACATGGTGAGCACTTCCATCAAGACATTGCAGCAATAGAACAAAGATACAAAAGCAAATGGAGTGCCATTTTAGCCAATTATTGTTGGATGGTGAAAAGGAATGCTCCCAAAGCCAAATACAAGCAAAAGGCAAAAAGGTTCCATGTTTGACACAGATATGTTCGTAACTACATCTTATTGCCATATAAATAAAAAATACCTTGTATAAATATAAAAAACTACTTTTTTTTTTCAAAAACTAAGAGCCAATGTGCTATTTTAAGCACTATTTGTGTGTTTAGCAGCCCAATACTCACTTTCATGGCCGTAACAAGATAAACCCAAAATTTGTTGTTCAGTGCCAGGTTAAATAAATAGGTCTAAAGCATGTGGTTTCCAAAGTGGGCAATACTGCATCTATGGAGGTGGGGGGAGAGCAGTGGGATTACCTAGGGGGAGCACTAAGAGGCCAGGGAGCAGCAGGGATGTGCTGGAGGAGGTGGGCCCTGCTGAGCACGTTGATCGCTTACTTACCATTGACCAGGCTAGAGCCTATGGTGAAACATCTTACTCACTTTTTATTTAAAGTTTTACTGCTCTTATTGCTCCAAAGCTATTTTTTCCTTTGGTCACTTTTTTTTTTTTTTTTTTTTTGCATTTACAAAGGAAATGCAAGCTCCTTTTGCATTTGCAATGTCATATTTGGTGGAACCAACTTCTATCCAAGCAAAGAAATCAATTGCTAAACGTGGTATTTAAACCAGACATTGGGAAACTGGTATCACTTCATCAACCTCATCCATCCCATTACATGTGGTAACCAAGATCTTTGCTGAATGACTATTAGATTTTGAGAAGCTGGTATCACTGGATCAAGTTCATCAATTTTGTTGAATTAAACTAAAAAGTTTGAATTGGATTTTGAATAAATATGCAATTAATTGCTAATGTTTTGAATTTTATTGTGTTATTAGCAGGTGTGCTTTTTATGGGGTAGGGTAGAGGTACTAAGGATGAGTTTATGAAACCAAGGGTGCAGTGGTTGAAAAAGTTTGGGAACCACTGGTCTAAAATTAGCCATCATTCTCATAAGTTGGTAGAGATCCACTTTGTGGATCATCCTTGAAACTTCTACCTTCTTAAAAATCAGTGAAAACTTCTTGCTCTAGATGCAACTTCGCTCCCACAAATATATACTGTTTCATTGTCACCGTTGCAGATTTCTCCTACTTCATTAATTTTCATATTAAGAATAAATATAAATTATCAAGAGATAGCATTAAAAGTATAAATTAATTTTAAATAAACTTTCTTTGGGCTGTAAGATATGTGCTAAGACAGACTATGAAAAAATATTTTGCCATTAAAGGCCAAGAGCAATAGTAAAGAGCTTGTTTGCATATGGGAATGCTACAGGGAACAATCATTTGGTCTGCTACACAGAGTAGTAAGATACAGAGTGGACACTCTCATAGGTGATAATGTTAATTCCTTTTACATGTTAAAGTGCATAGAAAGTGGAGCCACCCTTGTATGAACATAGAAACAGGCCAGAACATTGCAAAGAGTTCCTGGAGAATTTTCTAATTTTGTAATTGCAATTGGACAATATGTCAATTCACTGATTATTAGTATGAGATATTCACAATTAATTTTTATTCCAATACAAAAAAAGATGCTATGAAAGACAGACAATAGCGAAATATAAATACAAGTAAAGGTTTTGAGAATAATGAAATTGCGGTTATAATAGCCATGCAGTAACGTTGAAAAAAGCTGTTTTCTCCTTCAGTTGAAATCCTCCTTTTTCTTTTACTCCCCCCCCCACACTTTTTTCTCCTTCTTATACTTTAAATTCATTTCTCCATTGTAATATGATAATTTACTTATGGTTTCACATATATATATTTAATAAGTAATATTCTTAAATATTTTGAATGATTTTTATCATATAATGGCTACACATTGGCTAAAATGTAGCCTAGGCACTTGTCTCATTGTACTGAAACCTTTTATTATCACCCACCTGAACCCAATAGTGTACATAAAATTTTGTATTTATTAATGTTTATTGCAACTGGCACACATGACCATCTTAATCTCCTTCTAGGCTGTATTTTGGCCAAAGTTTGGCCATTATATTTTAAAATATTACTTATTTGACCTTAATTCCATAAATCTGATCACTTTGACTAACCTCAACTCTTGTTTTAGGTTGCGATATAATGAATTGACTCCTTTTGACTTTGGTTTTCATTTTTATTTAATTATTTCCCTTTATTCATTTATTATTTTAGGCCTGGCATTTTACGAAATGAACACTGAATCATTTAGCTGCTAACCAGAGCCACTAATAATTTTTTTTTTTTTTTTGTATACTACACAAAAATACAAAGAATCTGGAATCAATGAAAAATTTGGAAGGCAATTACCTGTGAGTAAATTTTGACTGCTTTATTGCTGAGTTAGTTATTTACTTTAACAAAAGTAATTTAGCATTCTTTCATTTAGATCACTATTTAATTGAGTTTGTATTACAACAAAAAACACAAACATCACACTTTATAATTGAAATTCTTTTAATTTATGAAGTTTCTCATTACATATGAAAAAATTTTTGTATTATATGTAGTCTTCTGTAAATTTAAATAGTAATATCATCGCATGAAATGGCCTGTAATATATAAAAAAAAGGCATGTTGATTTAAAGACATATGCCAGTACAAGCAACAAAACTAAATAACTTAATAATAATAAAGCACCATGTTACAGTCTTTGTTCAGTACAATCCTTGATTTCATAAACTGTAAAGATGCTATGACATATATTCCATGCTGTTACTGAGAGATAAGCTTTGCTTCCTTGCTAATACAAATATCAGTATCTTTCTTACAACTCTAGCATCAAAATCATCCAGTTGACATAGATGGACAGTGCAATGTTGAGTCAGTTTGGTGTGAAATAAGCACTGGGAAAGCAAAAATGAGAGTAGGAGTGTGTTATAGGCCTAATGGCTCTAATGAGTACAACGAACAATTGTACAGAGAAATAGAATGGGCCAGTAAATCAGATTGTATTATAATGGGGGATTTTAACTTCCCAGGTATTCACTGGAACTTGTGCTTTGGTCACTCGCACGCTAGCAAGACTTTTGTGGTTTATTGGATAATGGTTTTCTGCAGCAACATGTTCAAGAAGCAACCAGAAAGGGTAATACTCTTGATCTGGTTATCAGCAGTGATTATTCATGTATAAAGAATTTGCAGATAAAGGAACCACTTGGTGGTAGTGATCACAGTGTACTGATGTGGGATTTACTTAAAAATATAATTACCATCAGGGGTAAAGGGAAGGGTTTTTGCTTCCATAAAGGTGACTACGGTGGTCTCAGACAGTTTTTAAATTCTGTACAGTTGGACAAACTGATGATGCTACCAACAGCAAATTCCAAGTGAGAACCATTCAAGGAACTAATCATGGAAGCTACTAGGCTTTTCATACTGATTAAGAAATATTGTTCAGAGTTTAGGCCTAAATGCATGTCAGATGAACTAATGAGATTCGTTTTTTTTTTTTGTTAGTTGTTGGTGCATCGGCTTCTGTGGCCATAATGCACCTCCCAAGATTTTTTCACTACTCTGATCCAAGCACGAGGCAGGATTCGAACCCACGACCTTTGGGTTGTCAGGCAGGCACTTTACCCACCCAGCTAGCCCGGTCAGCATGAGACTTGTGGCAGAGAAGAAAAATGCATGGGATGCATATAAATTATCAGGTGACACAGAAGCCTGTGACAGATATAAGCTACTCTGTAATCAAGCCATAAAGGAGGTTAGGCAAGCAAAGGCAGATTACGAGAAATCTTTGGCAAAGAATGGTAAGAAAAACAGCAAGGACTTCTTTACTTATATAAACTCTGGAAGGAAGGGGTTGAATCAGATTGGTCCACTTCATATATCGATGGTTTGACCATTGACGATCCTGCTCAGATAGCTGACAAACACAATAAGTATTTTGCATCTACATTGAGGAATTGTTAAGGGAGGAGAAGGCCAGAAGATTATCAAATTGTAACAGGGTGCTTAATGATTTTGTAATAACTGAGAGAAAAGTGGAGAAGAAATTGTTGAAGATAAACATAAGAAAGGCACTTGGGCAGATGGGATCTATCCAGCTATATTAAAGGAGGCGGCAAAGGAAGTCAGCAAACTCTTTGCCATAATTATGATAGCATCCTTGGACTTAGGGGAAGTCCCCATGGACTGGAGATGTGCAAACGTATCCCCAATTCACAAAGGGGGGGGGGTCTAAGAGTGACACAAGTAATTACAGACCAGTTAGTTTAACTTCTGTTCCAGGGAAAATAATGGAGTCATTGGTTTAAGATGCATTGCAGGATCATCTAGACAAGACTGCAGTAATAATTCAGACACAGCATGGATTTGTTAAGTAAAAGTCTTGTCTGACAAATTTTATTGGATACTATAATGTGCATACAAAGAAACTGGATGCAAAAAATTATTTTGATATCATATACTTGGATTTCGGGAAAATGTTTGATACTGTTGCGCATGGAAGACTACTGTACAAATTACAGCAGTATGGTATTAAGGGTAAATTGCTACAATGGGTAAAAGGAAGGTTGAGTGAGAGAAGACAGAGAGTGGTAATCAATGCACTGCTCTTTGTGGACTAATGTTATTAGTGGGGTCCCCAGGGTTCGGTGTTGTGCCCGCTGTTTTGTATATTTATCAGTGATATTGATGAAGGTATATCAGGCTTAATATCGAAGTTTGCAGATGATACAAAGATTGGCAGGGTTGTTAATGACAGTAATGGCAGTGTGCTACTGCAACAGGATCTAGAAAATTTGCATATGGAAGACTACTGTACAAATTGGAGCAGTATAATATTAAGGGTAAGTTGCTACGATGGGTAAAAGGAAGGTTGAGTGGGAGAAGACAGGAGTGGTAATCAATGGATGCTGCTCTTCGTGGACTAATGTTATTAGTGGAGTCCCCATGGTTTGGTGTTGGGCCCGCTGTTGTTTTGTATATTTATCAATGATATTGATGAAGGTATATCAGGCTTAAATGTCAAAGCTTGCAGATGATACAAAGTTGGGCAGGGTTTTAATGACAGTAATGGCAGTGTGCTACTGCAACAGGATCTAGAAAATTTGGGCAGATGGGCTGAGAGGTGGCAACTAAAGTTTAACATTGACAAATGCAAAGTATGGCATATGGGTAGAAGTAATCCCAGAGAAACGTACCAACTCTATGGTACTACCCTCAGGGTAATAGAAAATGAAAACTATCTGAGAGTAATTGTACAGTCAGATATGAAGTTTTCTAAGCAGTGCAGACAGGCGGCCAGAGCAGGTTATGGGGTATTGTCAATGATACACAGGAATTTTGCTAGTAGGAAAAAAGGAGGTGATTATCCCTTTGTATAAGGCAATGGTCAGGCGAAGCCTTGAGTACTGCATACAGGTCTGGAGGCCTCATTTTCGGAAGGATGTTGAGTTGCTTGAGTGTGTACAGAGAAGGGGAACGAAGGGTCCTCTTACCAAGAAAGGCTCAAGTTCTGCAATTTGCAGCGGGTGGAGACTAGGCACCTGCGAGGTGATCTGATTGAGGTGTATAAGGCCTTGAATGGGTTGAGCATGCTGAATTCTGATGGGATTCTTCCACTTGCTCAGATTACAAACCTGAGGGGGTATAAATTCAAATTGAAGAAAGACAGTTGTAGAATAGATGTGCTGAAATTTGCCTTTAGCCAGTGGGTTCCAGCAATTAATATAGTATTATATTAATTGCTGGAACAAACCTCCATCTGTTGTTGTGGAAGTTGATAGCTAAAATAAATTCAAGGAAGAACTGGACAAACGTTTAGAGGGAATGGATGTGTGAAATTGGTTTTTTTTTTTTTTTTTTGGTTGATGCTACATAAGCTCATACGCTTGCTTTCTTGCATCACATGCCTTCATTACTACTAGTACTACATTCTTATGACTTTCTTGTGGACAGTTCACTAGACTAAAATAAGTGGGAGTTGCCAACTTCTAGCAATACCTAGAAATTTAAATTATTTAATTATTTGATAAACTAGTACTTCCATTAACATCAATACACTATTCATATTAATTAATGTAATAAGTTATTAATTAGCTATTCAGTAGTTTATTTTGTATTTTTTAACATTTAATTAAATATTTCCAGTTAGCCAATTAAGATAAATTACCTTAAATTTTCTTTTGGAAATCAGTAGAATCGCATTCCAGATTTGTTACAAAAGAAACACTTCTTTCTGTTCACGATATCAGTAGACAACTACACATATAATTATAACAAAAAAGAGCAATGTAACTCGAACTTGCTAAGTTCATTAACACTAATCAAATCCAAATACAGTAACACTAATCAAATCCAAATACAGCTTTGGGCATGCGCATTAGTACTCTGTGGGTTTTGATTTCCGTGTTAGTTCCATGTTCATACAATGATGCCAGTGGGAGTAATTGAGCAAGTGACCACTCTGTATCTTACTACTCTGTAGTCTGCTATCACCCTTTTAAAGTTACATAGTCAAATCAGTCTTCTTATTATGGTCACACTTCATATATATGGTATTATATGGGCAGTTTATTTTCAGTAAATTTAATTCCAAAAAACATACAGGAAAGCTTTTGGGTTTGTTTGTTTGTTTGTTTTTTGCATTGCATTAAAGTTAAAATTTTCATTTAGTGTGAAACATGATTTCTCAGTATGATTTGATAATAATAACAGAAGCAGTCAATATAATAGCAAATACAGATTTGTGAGGTGAAAGAGAGAGAGGTATATCTGAACCACTGATGATATATAATTGCATTAAAGTTAAAATTTTCATTTAGTTTGAAACATGATTTCTCAGTATGATTTGATAATAATAACAGAAGCAGTCAATATAATAGCAAATACAGATTTGTGAGGTGAAAGAGAGAGAGGTATATCTGAACCACTGATGATATATACTGGACTGTCAGAAACAATATATGTTTCTTTTGCACATTGGAGCATTCAACATCATGTTTCATACAGTGTCTTTTTCTTTTTTCAAAAGTAATTCTATCATTGCAATGTAATGCAATTTTGGGTAACATTTTCCTGTGTGTGTGTGACATGCCCTCCATAATACAAGTCCTGAGTAACTGATATTAAACTTACCAGCACTGCAGCAAACATAAAGCCACCCAGAGCTCCACATGTTATAAATGCCCAGATAAAGCCTGAGATGATCATGCCTATATACTACATTTGTCAGAGACTACTGTGAGGCATATTCTTCACTGTTTGAAAATGAAATAACCAACTGTTATTTCAAAAATGAATATGAATCTTTTATGTAAAATCTTTCCAGGCTAGCTCATTTCTCACTCTGGAGATGTACTGTCACCATTTTGTTCTCCTGATCTTATGGCACCTGACATACTTTTGAGGTATCTACATAATAAATTTAATATTTCATTGTTTAACTGTACACAGTTAAGCCACGAAATATCAAACAACTCAAGTTGTGTATTTGAAAAAGAAACTGCTCAGATAAATGGAGAACTGCTCTGGAAAGGTATGAATAATTTCACTCAATTTGTTCAGGAGTTTATGACATTAAAAGGGGTGCATTTATTGCATTCAGTATTGTGTAACTCATCCAAATGTGTAAAACAGGTGTTTATATCATGAGTATGTTCTGAATTTTTTCAATAAAAATGTTTTTATTATCAAAATATGTCAGTTGTTTCTGACAGACACTTAAAAGGAGTAATTTGAACATGAGAGGAGAGGCAAGATAAGTGGTGGAATGGCTTAAATACTTTGGAAACGTGTTGTGAGAGAGAGAGAGAGAGAGAGAGAGAGAGAGAGAGAGAGAGTGTGACCAAATGCTGGCTTAAGTAAATAGTAGCAGGAATATGTGCAATAAGGTGCTAGTAAAGTTCTAAAGTTTGTAAAAATAAAAAAAAATTAAGACTACAAACACTGTAGTATTGGACATGTTACAATGACGGGTACATTTGGAAAGTAGAGAAACATAAAACATTATTTGTGGAAGTAAGATGAGAGAATTAAAATCACGAGGATACAAGAGCACAAATAGGAACAGGGCAGACATTCAAACCTTGACAATAGAAGGTGCCCTCTAAATATCTGTGAAATTAAATTTTTTTTGCATTATTTATGAAAATTTTTGTGAATTTTTTTTTCTTTGGGAACAAAAAATAAAAAAAGTATTGTAATATCAGTAATGATTAACAAGGAAATAATGACTCACTTGAAAAGGAAAAGTCTCATATTAAGTATTAACAGATATAACACTTACTGCAAAACACGAGACCTTGAACCTCCCTTCATTCGAAACAGGTCCTCAATTTTCATCCTATCATATTCTGGGTACACCTGAGCCTTCCATAAGGACTGTACAGAATTGATCATGTCAATGAAGCTGCTGTTTATTCTGTACAAACTGTCTTTCTGCAACCTGAAAATTTTAAACAAAACTTTTAGAAATGGTGAATAACTTAAAATTTTAGATGAAGGCTACAAATTTTAAATTATTTACCACTCTAACTTAATTATGCCTTAACAGCACTCAGAATAGCAAATGTGGCATCAGACTTCAAAGGTACACAGCACTCATACAGCACAAAGGGTTTTCTAAATGTTTGTGAAAACAGAAGACCATTTTGTTTTTGATATTATAATATAGCTAAAACAAAATTGGAGGGGAAAATACTATTTAACAGCCCTGCTTGACTTTCCAGGATCTGTTACCACTGAGTATCTAATTAAAACATAGTTCTGCTGTAACAAGGATTGATCAAAAACAATTACAGATAATGGATAAGAATATATATAGTAAATAAAAAATATGATGAGAAATGTGACATAAATCATATTGGACAATTTTTTTCATACAAAATTTAGATTTAATATCAATTTAAAAATGACCTAAATATTAATGCTGTGTGTGTGTGTTCTATTTTTTTTAAAAATATGAAAAATTTTATAAAAAATACATAAAGTATACTATATTTAAAGACTAAATGCTATGGGTTTAAATTAACTATATAATATTGGTGTAGATACACCATAGTTTACCCATAAATTTAACTACATACATAGTGTAAAGGCATCATTTAATTTTATCTCATATTGTGGCTACCTTCACAATGAGATACCAGATATTGCACTACTTTGAATAAATAATGCTTCTCTAGTAGAGGAGGCTACTGTTATTTATTCTCAGTGGGCACCACCACCACCCACAATATGAGATAAAATTAAATGATACCTTTACACTACCTACATATGTAGTTAAATTTATGGGTAAACTATGGTGTTTCCTACACCAATATTATATAGTTAATTTAAACCCATATCATTTTATGCCTTGTGCATTTAGTCTTTAAATACAGTATCATTCTGTTCACCATTTGGTATCTCTCGTATTGTGGAATTAACTTCGCAACTGTGATGGCATGTTTGCATTATTAGTATATCTGCCCACCCACAGAAGTATGAAGTAAGCCAACAAGCTTCGAAATGCATCTGGGCAGTGGTACCCACTGAGAATAAATAACAGTAGCCTCCTCTACTAGAGAAGCATTATTTATTTGAAGTAGTACAATATCTGGTATCTCGTTGTGAAAGTAGCCACAATATGAGATAAAATTAAATGATGCCTTTACACTACATACATAGTTAAATTTATGGGTAAACTATGGTGTATCTACACTGATATTATATAGTATAAAATATACTATATAATATAGCTGGTGAATTCATGATTTGCTCTTATAATGAATATTTGGTGACTAACAGTAACCTGCTGACATTGCTGGCTTCTGCCTTCCTTGATTGTATATTTTCCAATTAGATTTTATTTTTAATTAAACTTTTAACAAGTAAACTATGTTCTTCATGCTCATTATATGGTGAGAAACAGATTCTAGTTTAATAGTAAGGTATGAAATTCATTTTGGCCAAATGGTTGAGCAATTTCTTGGAGGCCAGTTATTTTTTACCATTAGGTCCCTTCCAGTTCTCTAAAAAATTTGTTAACACCAAATCACATCTGATAGTTAATGTACAAATACCCTTAAGTTTTCATAAAAAATAAATGAATGAACAGGTACAACCACTCACTGAAAGTTTGATTGCAGAAATATCTACTGTACCGATTTGGCAAATATTTTTAAAAAATGCCTACTAGCTAATGACAAATTTCCTAACTGGTGAATAGCTTGCCAGTTATTACAAAACCAAAAGCAGGCTTTGTCAATAGCAAGTTGAATTAAATAGGAATATCAGTAATATGCAATAGGCATGGTACATTTTCAACACCCTGAAGTTTTGAAACCATTCTTTTCATGTATTAAGCACATCTATTGCTGGATATGCTTTATACATGAAATACTTAACACATCCATATTCAACAAACTCACCATTGTTTACCAATAATGATGCCAATTTTGAAAACTTGCTGATTCTTTCATTTTCTTATTTTTTCAGGAAAATATGATAGTTATGAAAATTTTAGGCAGCAGTACTATATTTACATAATACTGTACTTAACATAAACTGTTGCTTATAAGCACTTCATACAGCACATGGAGTGCCTTGGGTAAAATCACTTATCATAATTATTTCTACATTTTCATAATCTGTTTTAATTATTAACAGTAATTCTATTTTTTATAACTGTAATATCACTAGGCTTTTTTCCCAGTTTCACACAAATTTTTAAAAAATCGAGTTAAAAAAATCAAAATTTCCTATATATAAACAAAAAAACTGGAGAATACTTCATCTTACACAGGCTTTTCATAATGGAATTTAGGAGCCAAATGGATTGATTTCTTCCCAACATAGCAAGCCCAGTTATGACCAAGAACATCATGGGACCACCCAGGAAAAGTATGATCACAGAAACTTGTCACTTTTCCTGATCCATCCTTTTTATATAATGAAAAAGCAAAGAATTTCCTATAATTTACAACAACTTCAACTCCTTGATTATAAATGACTGTCCAATAGCCTTTGTTGCCATATTGATCAATGGCAATGTTGGGAAACAGTAATTCAACATAGACAACATGTTTGTAACCTGAAATGAAAGAAAAACAGAAATTTTCAGACATACTTATATGCATAAAAGATGTATTTATTTCAAAAGATACAATGATACTAATCCCTAATGGTAATTCCCCAGAAGTAATGATTCAAAATTTTTTCACAAATAATTGAGAGCATTTCATTATATTGAGACTACATTGTAATCCCTAAGAAGGAAAACATTTATATTTCCTACCACCGTTGACAGTTTTATGCTTTTTTTTTTTTTAAATCATGAAGTATTTCCACACAGCAATCAAAAATTGTGGATACATTAGAGTTGTGTGACATGCACAGAACTGTAATCACATTTTTGACTGTGGAAAAAGGACTGTAGCAAAATGATTGTTTTATGAACATACTAGAAACAGTTAATAAAATGTTGCATCTATGCTACGGAAGCAGTGTTTCAACTCTGATCATTATGTGAAGAGAGCAGCATACTGTTGGGTGTATGATTAAACTCTTTAACAATGGCATTCTTCCATCTTGGCACAATGTTGAAAAGTACAGCTACCCCACAGGCACAATCAACCTGAAGTTGATCATGGGCATTCTTACAATGATGATAGCCACAAATGCCATTTTGAATTCTAAAATGCTGGTGATGTTGATATTCAGGTTGCACCTGTAAATCAAGTATGCTAAATTTCAGCAAAATCCAATGATTTTGCAACAATCAAACACTCTTCTGGAACTCTCCCACTAGTAAGACTGTAAATAACTCTGTATATATCTACCATGTGTGCAGCCCAAAGGTACTGCCTGTACTTAATACTGATAGTGAGGTGCCTCCGTAGCCAAGTGGGCAAGCGCAGCAGTGCGTAGCATACACTTCTTGATTAGACCGGGGTTCGAGCCTGTGACCACCAAATACGGAGGATGCAGAAAGGTCAGGGAATGACCACCACATATCCCTGGAGCAATATGGTCTTAGTTGCTAATGCTCCTAAAAACCAAATAACAACAACAACGACATACTGGTAGTGATCTGACTTATTTTCCCATCCTATCTCTTCTGCCTTGTACTACGAATCATGTCTTTTCAAGAGTAACAAGCAGGGGCAGATTGGCAGATTTTTGCCCTGATGACTCCCAAAAGAAAATTCTGGCCCCCTCTCCCTTTTACAGTGTTCAGACTGCTTTAATGAAAGTGATTTTTCAAATATACACTCATGGGCCAAAAACATGACCATCTACCTAATAGCACAGGCTGCCTTTCACCATGATAGCTTGCACATAGTGTGCCATTGACTCCACGAGACTGGAAGGTGTCCCAGGTATCCTGGTCCAGCTGGACATAATGACATCCCAGAGTTTGGCAATGGAGCAAGGCACTGGTGAATGCTGCTTTCCACTGCATCCCATAAGTGTTCATTGCGATTGATGTTGGGGGGATTTGGCAGCCAGGACAGCACACAAGATGCTTAATGATCCTTGAACCATTCCTGCACAATGCAGGCTTGTAATACAGGGCATTTGTCTTGTTGGACAAATCCAGTGCCATCTGGATACACAGTCAACATGTAGGGAAAAAAAACTTGGTCGAAACAATGCCGAGATAGGATCTTGCAGTGAAGGTGGGACCCATTGATGTCCACGAAAACATTCCCAAACTACGATACCACCACCGGCAGACTGTTTCATCCAACTGTGCAGTCTTGATGGGTGCCTCCGTAGCCAGGTGGGAAGGAGCAGCAGCGTGTAGCACACGCTTCTTGATTATACCAGTGTTCGAGCCCGTCACCACCAAATACGGAGGATGCGGAAAGGTCAGGGAATGACCACCGCATATTCCCGGAGCAATATGGCCTTTGTTGCTAATGCTCCTAAAAACCAAATAACAAACAAACAACAAGCAGTCTTGTTGCAGCTATTCACCTGCTCTCCATCAAATGTGCATCCATTCATCAGAACGACGGAGATGGAATCTTGATTCAACATACCAAGTGGCTCTTTACCAGTTGCCCAATGTTTAGGGGCAGTGCTCTTGTGCTTGCTGCAAGTGGAGGTGCCGATGACAGTTGGTCAGCATGGGACACCTACTCCTTAGACCTATCAACAAGAGCATCTGTTGTGCTTGGAACCATATCTTTGTGTGCCCTGGTAGCCTGCCATTAATTGAGGGATCATGAGCCCTCTGACAGCATGTGCTAACTGCCATTCTCCTTAACTGTCAACCGGAGTTGTTAATCTTCCCCGTCCTGGAATGTTGGGTGGTTGTGTCCCTCTTTGGACCATTCCCGCCACACCTTGAAGAGCCAACAATGCCTATGGTTGCTGAGCTGCTGGCCTTGTCTTTCTAGTGTCGCAAATCATTCTCTGTTCAAATTCTCAGGTTCTTTCCTTTCCCCCACTACATGGACTTTGTACCGATGAACTGACAGACACTACCCGTGCGATCACCACTGTATATGCTGCACTGGTTGATGATGTCACTCCTAGATGCTATGAGATGCATATACTCTTGGAGATGGATGGTCATAATGTTTTGGCTCATGAATGTATGTATTGATCCCTTAGCTGAAAAGAGAAAAAAACAAAGATGCTGGAATACTGGCATTATTTACTTTTTATCTCATCACAGGACATGGTTCTGTGTATCTTAAACTACATTAGTTCCAACCTCCTTTCCGACATTGATGGTTGCAGTTTCTGAAGATTGGAAGCATTTAATTTATGATTTACCATTATATAAAAACATTAGACAGCCTTTTTCTGTGTAAACTACACAACTTCAATTTAGGCAATGAGCAAATTTCTATTTCAAATGGAAAATTTTTCTCAGCATTTCAAGACTGCAAAGCAGATTTTTAACAGACAATACAGCTTGCTTCCTTTAACTGGCACCACTTTTCTTACTAGCATTAGCATTAGCATTAGTAGAGGCATTTGATGCAAGAAAGCAAGCTTATGCAGCATCAGCCAAAAAAAAAAAAAAAAAAAAAACCACTTCCACTTCACCCCTCTGTTCGTTCAAAATACCTGTCCAGCTGAGCCTTAAACTTATTTAGGCTATCAACCTCCACCACAAGGGATGGAAGTCTGTTCCACCAACCAACCACCCGCTGGCTACAGGCAAATTTCCGCACGTCTATCCTACATCTGTCTTTCCTCAATTTGAATTTATGCCCTCTCAGGTGATTTTTCTGAGCTAGAGGAAGAATCCCATCAGCATTGAGCATGCTTAAACCATTCAAGGCTTTATACACCTCTATCAGATCACTTCGCTGGTGCCTCGTCTCCAGACACTGTAATTTGCAAAACTTATGCCTTTCTTCGTAAGAGCACCCCTTTGTTCCATTCACTAATCTTGTTGCCCTACTCTGTACTCGTTCCAGCAGCTCTACATCCTTCTTGAAATGAGGCCTCCAGACCTGTATACAGTACTCTAGGTGTGGCCTGACCATTGCCTTATACAATGGAATAATCACCTCCTTATCCCTGCTGGAAAAATTCCTGTATATCATTGACAATACTCCATGAGCTACTCTTGCAGCCCGTCTGCACTGCTCAGAGAACTTCATATCTGCCTGCACAACCACCCCCAAGTCCCTTTCATTCTCTACCACTGTCAGTGTAGTACCATAGAGTTGATACGTTGCTCTGGGTTTGCTGTTTCCCATGTGTAGTACTTTACATTTGTCAATGTTAAACTTCATTTGCCACCTCTCAGCCCATCTGCTCAACCTTTCCAGATCCTGTTGCAGCAGCATAGTGTCAGTAGTGTCCTTGACAACCCTGCCAACCTTTGTATCGTCTGCAAACTTGGACATTAAGCTTGATATACCATCATCAATATCATTTATAAATACAGAATACAATAATGGACCCAACACTGAGCCCTGAGAGACTCCACTAATAACATTAGTCCACGATGAGCAGTGTCCATTGATTACCACTCTCTGTCTTCTCCCCCTCCACCACCCCTTTATCCATAGCAGCAATTTGCCTCCAATGTCACACTGCTCCAATTTGTGTAGCAGTCTTCCATGTGCAACAGTATCAAAAGCCTTTCTAAGATTCAAGTATATAATATCAAAGTTATTCCCTGCATCCAGTTCTTTTGTGACTGCATCATAGTATCCAATCAAGTTGGTCAGGCAAGACTTCCCCTTAACAAAACCATGCTGTGTCTGAGCTATAACTGAAGTCTTGTCTAAATGATCCTGCAGTGCTTCTTTAACCAGTGCCTCCATTCATTTTCCTGGAACAGAAGTTAAGCTCACAGGTCTATAATTACTTGTGTCAGCCTTTGATCCTCCTTTGTGAATTGGGGTCACATTTGCACATTTCCAGTCTATGGGTACCTCCCCTGAGTCCAAGGAAGCTCTCATAATTATGGCTAAGGGTTTGCTTACTTCCTTTGCTGCCTCCTTTAATATAACTGGATAGATCCCATCCACCCCGGGTGCCTTTCTTGTGTTTATCTTCAACAGTTTCTCCTCCACTTTACTCCCAGTTATTTCAAGATTCTGTAGCTTACTGCTAGAGTTGAATACACCTCTGGCATTCCCCTTGCTGAATAACTCCTCATGTGTGAATGTCGATGCAAAATATTCATTTAGTTTGTTAGCTACCTGAGCAGGATCATCAACAGTTGACCCATCAATATCAAGTGGACCAATCTGATTCATCCCCTTCCTTCTAGAGTTTACATAAGTAAAGAACTCTTTGCTGTTTTTCTTTGCATCCCTTGCCAAGGATTTCTCGTAATCTGCCTTCGCCTGCCTAACCTCCTTTGTAACTTGGTTGCATATCAACTTGTATCTATCATAGGCTTCTGTGTCATGTGTTAATTTGTAAGTATCCCATGCATTTTTCTTCTCTGCCATATGCCTCATTAGTTCATCTGACATCCATTTTGGCCTAAACCTTGAACAATATTTCTTAGTTGGTATGTAAAGCCTAGTAGCTTCCAAGATAAGTTCTTTGAATGCTTCCCATTTTGAATTTGCTGTTGGTAACATCATCAGTTGGTCCCACTGTATAGAATTTAAATACTGTCTCAGTCCATCGTAGTCGCCTTTACGGAAGCAATAACCCTTCCCTTTACCCCTAATGGTAGTTACCTCTTTGAGTAAATCCCACTTCAGCACACTGTGATCACTGCCACCTAGTGGTTCATTTATCTGCAGATTCTTAATGCATGAAGAATCACTGCTGATAATCAAATCAAGAATATTACTCCCTCTAGTTGCCTCCCGAACATGCTGATGTAGAAAACAATCATCCAATAAATCCACAAAAGTCCTGCTAGTGTGTGAGTAACCAGCCCCCAAATTCCAGTCAATATCTGGGAAATTAAAATCTCCCATTATAAGAGTCTCTGATTTACTGGCCCACTCTATTTCCCTGTACAGTTCCTTATTATACTCATCAGAGTCATTAGGCCTATAGCACACTCCTACTCTTAATTTTGATCTCCCAATGCTTATGTCACACCAAACTGACTCAACACTGCACTGTCCAGCGATGTCGACTGGCTTCATTTCCTTGGTTTTTATGTGTTTCTTAACTAATAGCATAACCCCTCCCCCCTTCCTATCCTGTCTATCCTTTCTGTAGATGTTGTACTCCCCAAATTGCAGTTCTGCATCCCTTATATCTGTGTGACACCATGTCTCTGATATCCCAACAATATCTGCCTTTGATGTTTTGAGCAATACCTCAAATTCATCAAATTTATTTACTAAACTCCTAGCATTGGTGTACACGCAAGTATACCTGCACCTGTTTCTATTCTTAGCTACCCTAACACAACCCATGTGTTTACTTGTACCGCAATGGCTCCCAGCAGTCTCTGAAATACCATGCATCTTGTTTTTCAGGCTTCTGCTCATTCTAATAGAAGCAGTGCAAGAATCTCTTTCACCTCTGCCAGTGGCTACTGTCAATCTATTGGTCTTTGTCTCCCCCCAAGCTAGCAGTTTTCCGACCCACCTAACACTGCCTCGATAGCATCAGCAAATATTCTTGCACCCTTTCTATTTAAGTGTATCCCATCCCTGTAGAAGCAATCTCTCCTGTTAACAAGTACAGTCCAGGCTGAAAAAAATTCTGCCCCTTGAGCCTTGCACAATCTTTCCAGGGCTGAATTGATCGACAAGGCTCTCATCATATACTCCCTCCTATCGTGTATGGGCAGAATTGCAGACACTTTCAAATTCAACCCTAATTCTCGGCTTTTGTTCAACAGTGACCTGTACTTGTTAAGTAATTCTGCCGGTCTCCTACTCTTAATATTATTAGTGCCAACGTGTACAACTATATCGCCTTTTGTGCCCTTAAAAGATGATATTCGCTCTACAACGTCATCAACCTTTGCCCCTGGCAGACATACCCTGGTCCTGTTCCACATATCTTTTTTACAAAGCATATTTCCCGTTTCCCTGACAATAGAGTCACCAACAACTACTAGTTCCTTCGGGACCAGCGCATTCTGCCTTGGGGGTTGCCTCTGTGTCACGCGATGCCCAAGTGCAAGCTCTGGCATTGATGTGGGCAGCTCAGAGCTTGATGGGCCCCTCAATTTAGTTTCTTCGAGGGCATCCACCCTGTCCTTCAAGCTCTCATATAGGCCCACAAGAACGCCAAGTTGTTGCCTGATATCGATACACTCCTTGCATCGCGCACACACAAAGACATCCCCCTTGGCAGTATCATGTCCCGTACCCGATTGCTCTGCAAACATCAAGCAAACAGTGCATTTTATAAGGCTGTGAGTCACAGGACAACTGCCCCCCTCAGTTCTGCTCTGAGCCACAGCACTTCCATTAGCTTGAGCCTTTTGCTTTGCTGATCTGGACTTGCTCTGCTGAAGATACTTGCCTATAGTTTGCTGACGAGGGACTTATGTCTGGTCTGGAATTGTATCCTTTTTGTTTTTCTAGGCTAGTCCTAGTTTTATGATACTTTTTTTTTTGTCTTTTCTTTCTTTTTATTTCTGGCCTGGTATCCAAGACGATATGTCTGTGCATGGCCGACCACTTCAGAGGTGGGAATTTGGTACAACTGGTACGCTTACCATAAAAGGCTTCAGTTCTGCAAATTGCAGATGCTGCAATATATGGAAAATAGGCAATTGCAAAGAGACCTGATTGAAGTGTTTAAGTCCTTAAATGGATTGATTAAATTAAATGTGGATGACATCCTAACAGCTCAGATAGGGGAATAAACTGAAAAGGATGGGTGTAGGATAGGCTGTGAAAAGTCAGCCAGAGAGTGATTAATTGTTGGAATAAACAACTATCTGGTGTTGTAGTTATTTGGTTTTTAGGAGCATTAGCAACTAAGGCCATATTGCTCAGGAATATGCGGTGGTCATTCCCTGACCTTTCCGCATCCTCCGTATTTGGTGGTGACGGGCTCGAACCCCGGTCTAATCAAGAAGTGTGTGCTACGCACTGCTGCTCCTTCCCACCTGGCTGTGGAGGCGCCCCTGTAGAGATGGGTAGTTTGAATAAATTTAAGGAAGAATTAGATAAATTATTAGAGGGGATGGATAGATGTGGCTGTAGTGGAGTTTTTTTGGGTACTGTATAAGCTTGGTTCCTTCCATCATTTGCCACTACTAATACTAACATCAAAGATTCTGCAAACTTTGACTGAAAAGCATCCAAACAGTGTGTATGCAAGGGTTACTGCTCAAGCCACACAATTCCAAGGAGCTCAGCCAGGGCTGTCGCAAGTGTATATGAGGTAAGCATCGCTTACAGGTGGCAGTTCAGGAGGGCAGCAAAAGTTTTTTTGACATACACAAGTCAGACCTCTGTTTAACTAACTTCTTTATAGTGAAATTTTCTATTTAGCGATATTTTTTGAATTCCCCTTGGTAATTTTACATTTAAAATAGTTTCCGTAGAACAAAGAAAATTTCCATGTAACGAATGGATATCTCCCCTCTCAAGGTCCACATTGATGGAGCTGACTCAGACTTATGAGAATTTTGACAGATATGTCAAATTTGTTGTTGATGTTTTTGGATGACATCCAAATCACTAGATAGGGAGACCTACTTCCTTGTAGTGTGGTGGAGATGTCATCCCCGCCACGAAGCCAAAGGTCATTCTTTCTATTAGGTTTTTGCCATTTGAAGTTAAAATGACTTCTTTTGTTAGTCATCAATTATTGTTGTTATTATAATAATTATTAACCGTTCAATACGGATATGATGCAAGTCATAGCCTGAGAACCAAGCTGCATATGGGTGGCAGTCTTGGGATAAAGGTTTGTTCAAATGACAAATAATGAACAGATTACACGAGGCTTAACTGGGAACACATTGTTCGCACCTCTTGCCTTCACACAATTTGAGGGAATTAGTGCTGTTACTAAGCATGAATTAAGAGCCAAAGGGATTACCATTCTGCAACTTAGTGGTATGCAGTGTCGGTCCAAAGTATTTTCGCACCCTGGGCAGAAATATTTTTCAGCATCCCCTTTACTAAGGATATACGGTTGAACTTGGTTATAACGAGCATGGAAATAAAAGACTATGGCTGTAAAGAGCAAAAAGTCATAATGATTTTAATTTATGCATATTCCCATACAATCGCTCACTGTTATAACGAGCATACTACACGGATATACTGCAAAAATTCTTAATTGCTTGGGTAGTCGAAAAAAACCCAATTCTTGGAATAGACAAAAATGAAAAGGGCGACCACCGGCATCGCATCGGATTAGCTGCAGGTTTATCATCTTGTCCTTTCGGGGACAAGGCTATACAATAGTGCATTGGCTTTCCGCTTGTCACATTACCCTATTTACAGATTGTCTTGTTTTTACTAAGCCACAGATTTATTTCAGGACTTCTGAGAATTTTGTCAATGGGACTTCTAAGAACTTTGTATGCAGATCACTTTACTGTCATTTTAAATAAAATCAGTTAGAAACGAACCCTTCCTTCGGAAAAATGTCTACTAACAAAAGAAAGTCTCTCTCGTTTTGCAAAAAAGTCAAAATTATTCATGAGTTAGAACGTGGTGCGAAAAATATTGAAGTGTGTAAAAAGTTTCTTTGTCCTCATCAACAGTAATGACATTGTGGAAGAAAAACGTTTACATATCAGCACTGGAAAAGAACATAACCGAAAAAAAAAAAAAAATTAGAAAGTGCTGGGTTACAAATGCTGATGATGCATTGCTTCAATGATTCACTACTCAAAGAAGTACTGGATCTTCAATAGACAGTTTGATCTTGAAGGCCCAGGTGGAAAAATTTGCTAAACAATTTGGACACGGCGATTTTGTATATAACAACGATTGGCTGGATCTATTTAAAAACCGAATACAAACATTAATACAAATAATATGTAGGTATATACTGATATTATTTTTCTCTCTCTAATATTTCTGTTGTTTTTTGAATCTATCTTTTTATCAAGTTATTGAGAATTAAAAAAAATAGGAAGTAGATTTAACTCATCACTGACATAGCGAGTAATGGTTATAACGAGGAAATTTTGTCGGTCCCTTGATGCTCGTTATAACCAAGTTCAACTGTATATATAATTTTTATGATTTGTAAAATTTTACACCCCTTACAGAATGGCGCCCCCGGACAAGAGTCCTGCTAGCCAGTGCCTTAATCCAGCACTGGTGGTACTTGTAAAATCTATCCAACCGCCTGTCCCACATACCCAGAAGTTGAACTGGTCATCTGATCGGTTAACATTTACCAGTATTCAACACGGCAGGAAAATAATTCATTTGAAATAATTACAGTACATAAAATTGAAGACTTACATTAATTTTCTTATTATCTGGATCTGTGTTTCATATTTATACTTTGGCGAGAAAGAGGAAGAAGGCAGTGATAGTGTGTGAAAGCACCTTCCACTCAGCGCTTCCATAGCCAGGTGGTCATGGGCAGCAGTGCGTAGCACACGCTTCTTGATTAGACCGGGATTCGAGCCTGTGACCATCAAATACGGAGGATGCGGAAAGGTCAGGGAATGACCACCGCACATCCCCGGAGCAAATATGGCCTTAGTTGCTAATGCTCCTAAAAACCAAATAACAACATAACCAAAGACCACTACAGCGAGCAGAGTCCCCCCCATGCAGTGTAAAGTTCTGCACCGTGCAAAGGCACCTAATCAAGAGGAACGCCATTCGGAATTTAATACCGTAGTTTATAAATTTTAAAAACTAAAAAGGAGAATTATTATTCCTATTTTTGTTTGTATTTTACTTTAAACATTACAAGTTTCTAGCCTATTATTATTATTTATCAGTTTATTTATGTAATCATCCAAATTTTTCAGCCGTAAGTTATAAGAATAACTTGGTTTTTTTTTTTTTTTTTTTTGGGTAATGTTGTTGTATAAGCTTGCTTTCTTGCATTATATGCCTCTACTAATGATAATAATAAACATTCTGATGAAAGACTTCTTTTTTTTCTTTTCTGTAGTAAAGTGTTACAACAGTTTTTTTTTTTTCTCATTTTTTTTTCTCATTTTTTTTTAAATTCCAAAATATGTATTCGTTGATTGTTATGAAATATATTAAAACAACTATCTACAGTTATATATCATTTTTTCAGGGGGGGGGAGGTTGTTGTTTCGTTTTTAGGAGCATTAGCAACTAAGACCATATTGCTCCGGGATATGCGGTGGTCATTCCCTGACCTCTCCGCATCCTCCGTATTTGGTGGTGACGGGCTTGAACCCCCGTCTAATCAAGAAGCGTGTGCAACGTACTGCTGCTCCTTCCCACCTGGCTACGGAGGCGCCATGGGGGGGGGGGGAAACCTCATAATACTTTACACAAAGGCGCCTTATAGGTAAATGGCTTTCCTGGCACGTGAAAGATTACAGCAGTGGTTTTCAACATTTTTTTAATAACGGCACCCCTAACTCATTTATTTTATTTTGTGGCACCCCCGTACTCAATTTTCTGCCTGTTAGATCCGATTCTGTGTGTGTGTATATAAATTACATTTCATAATACAAATATATATACAGTATATAATAATTTTATTCTTTATATAGAGGTATGTATTAAGTAAACATAAATTATAGATCACCACAAAATTAAAAAGATACTGTACATCTTTTTATAATGAAATAAACATAAATTAAATAATAATAATAATAAGTTTAAGTAACTTAAACCCAAATTACGTGGCACCCCTAGAATGTTGTTGCGGCAACCTAAGGTGCCGCGGCATCCAGGTTGAAAACCACTGGTTACAGTGTTCCGTCAGTATCTTTATGATAAAGAACCATTATAACGTTGGTGACTAAACCATACGCGACATTGTAAAAAATAAAGGGAAGCCATTCGATTTAAAATCAACATCGTAAAATATAAAGGGAAGCGTCGTATTGGACACGCGAGTAGTGTGTGTTGAGTTTTTTCGTTTTTTTTTTCCGTGGTTAATCGCGAGTAACTGAATCAGCGGATACGGGGGCACAACCGTATTTAAAAAAAATAAATAAATAAAAATTTTCTGTTTATATCTGGGGGACGACCAAATGGTCAGAGGAGTTCACAAGACAGACAGAAAACAAAAAATAGCAGCGTATTGAGCAGTCACGGGCTTGAACCTCAGTCACTCAAAGCACGTATACTTATGCACCCGGGCGCCTGACCACTAGGCTACGGCGGCTTTTGAACGAAAGAATCCTCCTGAACTAAAATATTTCGCCTATTGACACACTTTGTGCATCAGTTCCTGTTATATGAAAATAAAAAAATAATAATAATAAAGGAAAAAATGACATAAATCTAGTACAGTATTTTCATTTTTATTTAGAATCATTTACCGAATATTTTTAATTATAAAGCATTTAATTTAAGGATCGAGTGCAAGAATTTTCCAAATTTCAAAAGTAGTGGTCTAAGTAACACGATTATTTTTCTTGCTTTTTAATTTTTTTTTAAATAAATTGTTTTCTTACTTTTGATAGAAAAGTCCGTGCAATTTATAGTTGAATTTCCATCACGTTGGCCTTCATAAAAGTACCAAATTCCTTTAAGGTCATCGTAAGTGCAGTTGGCCGGGGTATCAGCTGTTGCTCTGGCAGCTAAAAATGTAGTCGCGCCTGACAGTAGCAGGCATGACTGCACGAACCATAACATGACACTATGCATCTTTCTTCCGAACAGTTGTAATACGAATCAGTCCAAAGAATACTGTTATAGGGGTCGTCTGGGTGATCGTTGTTTATCTTTCTCTCTATCGTAGCTGTTATCATTTTCACGTGCTCCTCAGGGTGTGAGACAAGCTCACTGAAAATAAGATGAGAAAACGAGGTCATAGTTCATATCCTGAACACAAATTCCATTTGCTGGTTTCCTGATATTGATAAAAGAGTAAAGATTACTATCGTACTTAACAGTTCTTATTTTGTTTATTTATTGCGCTCGGAAACAAGTAGTAATAGAGGCATGTGATGCAAGAAAGCAAGCGTATGAGCTTATGCAGCATCAGCCAAAAAAAAAAAAAAAATTTACATGTCCATTCCCTCTAAATGTTTGTCCAGTTCCTCATTAAATTTATTTAATCTATCAACTTCCACAACGACAGATGGAAGTTTGTTCCAGCAATTTACCACCCGCTGGCTAAAGGCAAATTTCCGCACATCTATTCTACATCTATCATTCCTCTCCTTAGGTTCGTAATCTGAACAAGTGGAAGAATCCCATCAGAATTCAGCGTGCTCAACCCATTCAAGGCCTTATACACCACAATCAGATCACTTCGCAGGTGCCTAGTCTCCAGTCGCTTCAATTTGCAGAACTTAAGCCTCTCTTGGTAAGAGGATCCCTTCATTCCTCTCACCAATCTTGTTGCCCTTCTCTGTACACGCTCAAGCAAATCTACATCCTTCCTAAAATGAGGCCTCCAGACCTGTACGCAGTATTCAAGGCGTGGCCTGACCATTGCCTTATACAGAGGGACAATTGCTTCCTTTTCCCTGCTAGCAAAATTCCTGTATATCATTGACAAAACCCCATGACTTGATCTTGCAGCCTGTCTGCATTGTTCAGAAAACTTCATATCTGAATGCACAATTACTCCCAGGTCTTTTTCATCTTCAACCACATTAAGTGTAGTACCACACAGTTGGTACATTAACTGAACAGAATGAAGTTGATAATGTTAAAGTATGATCGTCATATCATCAGTTATTGATGATATATTGTGAATAAAACTGGGTCCTTCTAGTTACAGTTTTTATTTCGTGATGCTCTTTCAACTTATAAAAGTGCAATTTTGTCAGAGAGCAGGAACCGTTGAACGGAGTTATATGTCGTAAGAAAGTGTGAATTAGTGATGTACAGTTTACTAAAATTGATCAAATTACAGATGAAAAAGTTGAGTTAAATTTTATTCAGTTCGTGATAAAGTGGATCAGCAACAGTGTTCTTTGTAACTTCCAGTGAGGAATGTAAGTCTGAGCTCACAGCAATCGCTAAATCCTACAAAATAGGCAACCGAAAGAGGAAACAAGAAGAGATCAAACTCTCTAATGATATTAACGAGATGTGAAATGATGATGCATCCAATGGGGACTGCCATCCGAGCATTTTCAATTATTCTTAATCCGTTACAGTGCAGCTCTGGAAAGTATTATCAGTAAGCAATCGTTCATCTAGAAAAGCGATGCTTTCGTGCAACCAGCAAAGGAAGACGGTAACGCTAATGCATAGGTACTTTAGCACTCTGAAACTTTTTGTTATTCATATTCATCACTATATCATTTACTTATAACTATCTATAAGTCGATGATTCGCCTAAGACCCTACAATAATAACTTAAGGGGAGGAGAGTCACTTCTCCTCCCCTTAAGTTATTATTGTAGGGTCTTAGGCGCACCATCGACTTATGATACCAGCGGCTATATTGGGCCGTATTTATCAAGTCTAAATTGCGTGTGTTCTGTGGTCGAATTGCTGGACGAAAAACCCGCATTTCTGGGTGGGAAAACCATGTTGTCGTCGCCTGAGACCGACTAACTCAGCTACATTGTGAAAAAGACCTATTAAAATTCCTCGCATCATTGACGGGACTCCAACTCAAGTCTTTTCCGCCCGGTGTGTGGAGGATGGTGATTATGTCAACTGTGCTACCCTAGAGGGGTCCTCCCCACAAGTATTTTATCTCTTGTTTTTAAATAAGATATTTTATTTCTTGTAAATAAAATAATTTATTTGTTGTATTATAATAATTATAATACAATAAAATATTAAAAGACGCTGAACTCAAGTATAATCTCACATATAGTTACTGAATATGCTGCCATCTTGTGGAAATTTAGAATTTGATGGAGTAAGTGACTAGTGGTGTGTGTTTAAGATATGGAGTTCTTCAAAATGTTTTTTTTTTTTTTTCCTCTTCGTAGCTTTAGAGCTTTTATTTTGTAATTTCGTCCTTTTAAAAGGTAAGTTTATTAAATTGCAAGAGTGATAACAATCTTAATTCTTGTCGTCTGTAACTGGAATTAAAGCAATTAAGGTCTTTTTGCGGAATTATAGAAATTCAGTATGAAAATATGCTAGTGCTCACTTCTTATAGGTAGGCGATATAACTGCGAAGCTTTGTGTTGCTTGATAAGGATGTTGTCTTTTGACTTAATCTGAGCTTCCTTTCTTTATATTTAGTGTGAATTAAAGTTTGCGAGAATTATGTTAAAAATCAATTACATATCGAGGGTTTAGTGTCAAACAACGTTAACTACAAAATCGTTGTGTAGTTGATGTTTTTGTAATTAACCAAAAAAAAAAAAGTCATTTGACACTTTCTTGATTTGCCGGAAAATGTTCTTACAACCTAAGCTAACTTGTAAAATTACTAGAGAGATAACAGTTCTATGACATGATATGTATTGCTATTTGTATAAAATAAAACTAAAGTTATCGCAAAAAGAGAATGCAATTTTGTAGTTAACATTGTTTGACACTAAACCATGGATATGTAGTCAGGTAAGTAACAGAAGGTACAGACCACTGCTGAATCCAGAGTTGCTTCACAGAGGCTGATTTGACAATTTTCTGGTTGGGAAAATTCAAAACAGCTGTGTATTCTGGCGTATTTTTATTATGCATGTCAGTAATAGTGTGTAGAGGGGAACTTTTCCCCATTAGAGAAATTCCTGCGAACTCCTTTCCCCCACCTCTCCCCCTTCCTTCCCTACGAATTCAGCATGCGAAGATTCGTGTTTCACTAATAGATACATCACAGTTTGAGGTAAACAGTACAGTTATTTTCTTACGGGTTTTATGCAAAATATATGAAGCGTAAAAATATGAATATACAGTGATTTAAAAAGTAGAGTGATTACAACTGTCTAGGAAAGGGGTTTGTTTGTTTTTTCTAAATATTATTAAAAGAATTTATTAATCTGTGGAATGAATGCAGCTCTGGTAATTTTTGACACAATTCACGTAATGACAACCTTCTGAACGTGTGCTGGTGTTAGAGGCTGTTTTGATGGAAGTTTTACTGCAAGTCGAATTTGAAATACTGTACATATTTCCCATCCTTTGACGTGTACTTCTGCCAAGGGAATTTTTATTATGCATTGTTGGAAGCTGTTCCGCTGGTTTGACTTTCTACGACCTCCCTCATAACTCCGCCATGGCACGTACGTACTCTGCGAACCTGAACTTTTGTCACTTCAAGGGCTGTTTCGTTATGAGTAAAGTGACCAGATCCTTAGTATTCCAATGACATCGATTTTACAATTCCCCTTAAAATTTGGTATTCGGTCGCATTTCTTGTGAGAAAATTGTAGCAGTGCAGCTCCTTCAATCGTGCAAGGAAGTAAAATGAAATGGATGAATTCAGTGATGTGTTCGATCTTTTGGTTAGGTGAAATGTAAATGACTACCGACAATATCGTTTGACCATCAGGAAGAAGGCATTCAGCTGCACAAATATCTCTAACAGATCTAACACTCACGGATTTGCCAATATAGTTTGTCGATAAATCACTTCCATATGAGAAGTAACAACACGAGTACGATTTTCTCTTTTATGATAAACTGCTACACCACCAGCTTGTTGATCTTTTCGTTTGAATTGAACAACGCAATCGAAGTTAGGTATGCCTACTTCAATGTTATTTAGCCACGTTTCAGAAAGTAGAAGTAAATTGGATTATTGTGTGACTGCATCAGTGAGATCGTCACTGTGAACACGTAAACTTTAACAATTTAACGTTAGAATGGAAAGATCTTGTTTACTGATGAACTCGTATAAAGTATCTTGCATGGTAAATAGAGGATTACTCAACAACCTGGTCATTTCAGCTTGAAGTGCAAGAGTTGATGTAGCGTTTCTCAGTCTATGATAAAATTTCTTTTCTTCATTTGCAGCAATAATGTAAAGATCATTGATATCGGTAACTGGCGATAATGCAACATAAACTAGTTGTTATTCGTGACATTTCTCGTATTCATAAACTATGGAATCGAAAGTACCTCCTTGAGATTTATGGATGGTAATAGCACAAGTCGGAATTAGTGGAAAATGATTTTGTTTAGCCGAGATCGTTCTGTTGTTATTCACTTCTTCTTGCGATCGATTTCTAAATCGGCTTCTAAATCGATTTCTCTAGCAATAGCAAACCGATGAGCCTTAGTTCTAGCAGGTCCCTCAAAGTCGAAGCTGGTTGTTGCTGTATACTCTGTCTAGCAGGTTCAGGAATCAATTGAAAATCCTTAGGTAATTCATTTGAACTCAAATCTTCAGGAAGTTCTTGAATATAATTTCGTGATGTCGACGGTCCAGCTTCTTGATGAGGAATTGATGTAGATGGCTGATGTTGATAAAAATCTTGAGAAGCAGATTTTATTAAACTCTGCATTTTTTTTTTTTCGTTCTCTCACTATGTTTTTCAACTCGTTCTTTTGTCGACATGGGAAGCTTTTTCTGTGGCTTTGAAGCTTGCATACTTCTCTCGATTTCCCTCAGCTGGAGTTTTAGCCATCTTCGAAATACTTTTATAGGTATTTTTACCATTCAGTAGTTAGCGAAATCCATTTGTAGACTATTTTAACATCAACCAAAAACTGCTGCAAGAAGTGATTGTTTTATTGTTGCATTCTTGAATCAAAGCCGTTTACATTTTAAGCAATGAAATGGTCTTGTGTGAAAGAATATTCTTTAATAAAATCGGCAGATTTTATATAAGTCTGCATTTTTTTGGTTCTCCATGTTTTTGAATTCGTTCCTTTTCGACACAAGAGGCTTCTTCGGTGGCTTCGAAGCTTTTATTCTTGCATAATATTACTACCCGCTGCTTACTCTACCGAATTAACATTAGTGATGAGTTAGCGGCCTTTAGGAAGTGACGTCATTTCCGTATCTTAGTATGATCTTACTCTACTGAATTAACTACTCACCCTACCGAAACAACGTTAGTGACTGAGTTAGCATCATTTAGGAAGTTACGTCATTTGCATTATTTAAAATCTAAACGGTCAGCTTCTTCGTTACCAATCAATTGCATCATTTCCGTTACAAATTTCGTTACCAATTGATTTTACTCTAGTGCCGCCGTAGATGTTTTCACATAAAAAAATTTCAAATTTCCGCCACCAGGGGAAAAACGGTGCTGCACATATGTAAAAGTTGTCATTTACTACAAGACACACTGCTACGTAAATGACATCCTGTTAGATAAAAGCAGAAAGGCTTTTATCTAACGCCACTGTCAATAACTGCTCTTAAAGAAAATGATCGTGCTCTTTTAGTAAAACTGTTCTACCAGAATAATAGTAACGCTAATGCAGCACTGCGTGAATATCTGAAACTTAAAGGTTTGCGAAAAGGACCTTTGACGTCAGTGGGGGCTTCGAAAACTAATAAAGAAATTTGAAGCGACCGACCGGGGAGTTGGGTGTAATTCCAGGCAGAGGTTGATTGATTGATTTGGTAGTTGTTGGCGCATCGGCTTCTGTGGCCATATTGCACCTCCCAAGGTTTTTGCAGTACTTTGATCCAAGCCCGAGGCGGGAATCGAACCCGCGATCTTTGGGTTGCCGGGCAGGTACTTTACCCACTCGGCTAGCCCGGTCGGCTCCAGGCAGAGGACGACCACGTATCGGAACGGAGGTAGTGGATGAAGTAGCGGTTGCAATGGTCAGAATGCGAAACACTGGCACACAGTAGTGCCTGCCAGAGGTGTGTCGAGAGACTTGAACCTTCCTTGGTCTACTGTACTTAAAGTGCTTCGAATAATTTTACGCCGGTTCCCGTACAAGATTCACGTAGTGCAAGAACTAAAGTCGTGTGATCAGTAACAACGAATAGACTTTGCTTTACAATTTCTGGATCGTATGATACTTGACGATGTTCTCGAATAACCTTGTGGTCTGATGAGGCACATTTCACTTCATGAGGCTGTAAATGCACAAAACTGTGGAATATGGGGAAATCCTCGTCCATCTGTTGTACATGAAAGACCACTACAAAGTCCATACATTACAGTATGGTGTGGATTCACAGCAGAGTTTATAATCGGACCATTTTTCTTTGAAGAGTCATGGCCTCGTAAGGTGTACGGTAACTAGTGCACGGTACTGCGCTCTTCTAAGAGATCACATTATTCCAACTCAGAAAGGCAATGCTTGAAGACTGTAGTGTTCATGGAAGATGGTGCCCCTCCCCACGTTGGTCGACACGTGAAGCAACTGCTCCGTTCAACATTTGGAAACAGTCGCATAATTTCTAGAGACTTTCCACAGTTCTGGCCAGCCCGATCACAGATCTCAATCCCTGTGATTTCTGGCTATGGGGATACCCTAAAGACAGAGTTTACCGTGACGGCATACAGACGCTTGTCGATTTGAAAGCAAGCATTAAACAGCATGTAGCCAACATCCCCAATGAGATAGTACGCGAAACTGTCGCACGCAGTCCTCCGTTTTCACAATGTCATCTCAAGTGAAGGAAAGCACAGAACAATATCTGTAGATTTCTAAGTTCTGTTATTAAAATCTCATCTCATGTTTAAAGTTCCAATTTCTCCCTTGGTGGCGGAAATTTGAACTAATTTTTTTCTTCTACAAATCGTTTTCCCATACCCTAAATGATGTACCCACCAATTTTCATAGCGCTATCTCTTTGACACTATGGATTTAATCAGAGTTATTTACTAATCAAATAGTTATTTCTTTAACCTGGTGAAAGTGCAATCTAATTACAGTGAAAAAAAAGGAAAAAGCAATAACGTAGTATCAAGTTACTGACGACTGATTTGTAGTTAGTGTTTATTGCTAAAGTTGATAAGTTAATAGAATCGATCTTCTTGCCTACATTATATGCGATTACTTCGGATATTATTTTCCCCTACACTGCAGCATGGAGGGGAAATCGACGAGAAAATCATTACAAACTGGGGGGAGGGGTGATGAGGCTTCTGCTTTTCCCCCTCTACCCTCTAGAGTTCCCAGGTTGAATTCAGAACAAATTAAGAACTTAGAAGGTAAATATCTCAATGGAAAAAGTACTAAAGTTGTGAATACGGTGTCAAATTTGGATGGTTTGCAAGGAACAAGTGATGTTGCCCAGCAAAATACTGATGAAGTAGTTGGAGAAATTACAAGTGTGACAACTGAACAGGGAGTGCAAATAAATGATGAACTAGATGTTGATATTCAAGGTTTGGCTGAGGTTGGGTTTGACGATTTTACAGATCTTAATGTAGATGGTGATTTTGATAGTTTATATGGAGATATTGCAAGAAGACGTACAGGAACCAATGTTCGTGAAAGTGACATCATTATGTCAAATATTCAAGAACAGAGGTTATGTTATGACGTGTCAACTGTGTATGAGTTAATCACCAAGTTAAAGAAGCAAGTAGTAAACTACACTACAAGTGAGTCGAGCAAAATAACAAAGACTGCATCAAACTTTATATTAGATAAGTGGGTTGACATTGAAGTTACTGCAATAGCTGTGCTGATTGATAATGAAAGAATAAAAGCAAAATTAGAAGAGATGGAAGTTAGAGTTGCTCTTTTCCATGAAATTGTGAGCGGCCAACGATTTCTCCTGCTCAGGAAGAACAGCAAATTTGCGTTGATAAGGTTAAAACATACAGTAGTGTAGTTAAAGAAAATATAAGTGATGGTAATGAAGACAGTAAAATTGGTAATAGATGTGGGGGTAGGGGAGGAGGAAGTAATAAGCAGAAACAGGCGAACACTTTAATGTTAATGCACAGTTTACGAGTAGTCAGGAGGTCAAAGAAGTGGTATTGAATGCCTTAAAGGATGATTTTAAGGAAATTAAACTGAGAAACCTACGAACAATACGAAATAAAGGTGTTTTGATAGAAACAGACAATAAAGACGATTTGAACAAAATAATAGGTTCAGAGACTTTAGTTAGTAATTGTATTAATTATGATAAGTTGAAAACAAATAATCCTTCCATACTGGTGTATGATATACCCAAGAATATTACGAGGGATAAAATAGTTGAGGACTTATATCTAAAGAATTTGAAGGACTATGGTTACGATCTCGAAGAGGTAAAGAATGGAATTGTATTTAGATTTAATAGTGGAAACAAGTTAAATTTGACTAACTGGGTTATTGGGGTGGCCCCAGAGTTGTTAAAATGTTTGTTTCTGAGAGACAGAATATTTTTTGGGTTTTCCTCCTATAAGTTTAGAAAATTCACAGTTGTGACCAAATGCTTTAAATGTTTGGGATATGGCCACTCTGCCCAGTACTGTAGTCATAAAACAGTGTCATGTGGTCATTGCCCTGAGGGGGAGCCATGTTTATGCTGACTGTCAGCGCAGGGACCAACATCCAAATTGTGTTAAGTGTAAGCGTAGAGGTCGTGACTATGAACACTCTGTAAAAGATGTAAAATGTCCAGAATATGTTAAAGCCCTTGAATTAGCAAGTACGCGCATAAATTATGGATAATGATAATCAGACATTAAACATAATTTAATTGAATGGACAAAAAGGTCTCGCATGGTAATGAATGAAATTAGAATATATGCAATGGAAAACCGGTGTGACATACTTTGTTTGCAGCAGCCATATGCATTACAGCATGAGCAGAGTTATAGATTGGTAGGTTTTCCTGTAACTGCTAAGTCAGTTTATGTTATTAGAGTGAGGCCAAGAGTAGCAAGTTATTTTTAATAGGAATTTAAATATAACTGTGGTATCAGGGTTGTGCACTCAAGACATTGTTTGCATTCATGTTTTATGCCTGACATTTCATTTTATTTATTGTCATTGTATTGTTCTCCAACAGATAATATTGAATATTTCATTTCGTGTATGGAAGGTGCATTGGCACAAATAGGTTATGGCAATGTATTATTAGCTTTTGACATAAATGCTAAATCCAATATGTGGTTCAGTGGTATGACTGATAACAGGGGAATGTGTATGGAGGATTTTATAATATCAAATAATTTAGTTGTACTTAGTGAATCACAACAATCGTATACTTTTAGCAATGTACATGGACAATCGAACATTGATTTGATACTGGCTTCACCAGATTTTGTAAATAGGGTGTGTCACTGGGTTGTTGATGAGAATGCAACAAACAGTGACCATCGGGATATATTATTTCATGTAAATGTGGGGGTATACAGTAAGACTTATTATATTAAAATCAATGAGCAGATGAGGTTTGCATATAAAAAGATAAATTGGGAAAAATTTTATGATTCCTTGCAATTGGTTTTTGGTAATGATAAATATCTGGCTCTGAACACTATGAATGCCACAGAATATGCATTTTATATTCAAAGTGTACTTTTTGAAGCTTTGAAGTATGCAGCTAGGCGTAGGAAAGCCACAGATAAGCAAGTACCATGGTGGTTTGAACAACTGAAAATTTTAAGGCGAGATGTTTTTTTCGGCCAGGAAGCAATTTCAAAGATATAGGTCTCGTGATATAGAAGAGGCTAACTATTATAAGGAAATATATAGGTGTAAAAGGAGGGAATATCATAGGGCTGTTTATCAGCATAAGTTAAGATCATGGCAGAATTTGGTAAGAACTGCAGGAAACAGTAACCCTTGGGGACTACTGTATAAGTTGACCATTACTAAAAAGATAGAGCAGGATGTATTTCACACGTAGATGGTAGGGGAAACAGTTAGTTGGGAGACAACTATTAAAGTTGTCATAGACAAACTGTTTCCCGAGGATTGTATAAGTAACGATACTCTTGAACAGTGTGAGATAAGAGCAGATAATAGAGATTATGTCAACGACTCTTTTTACATCAGAGGAGTTACTTGTAGTAAGTAAACAGATAAATGTTGATAAGACTCTGGGGATTGATTAGAGATATACCCTCCAGTTCTGCTTAATATGTATAACAAATGTTTATTGGAAGGCACATTTCCTGTTTTCTGGAAATGTGCTCTTCTGAAATTGTTGCCAAAACCAGGTAAAGAAAAAACAAGCCCCAGGAGCTTTCGACCAATATCGCTGTTACCTAACCTAGGCAAGTTGTTTGAGAGATTGATTTTCCAGCGATTAAGTGAATTCATCAATTTACACCACATTGAGTTGCCATTTCAGTATGGTTTTAGAAAATCCAAATCTATTGAGGACGCGATTAATGATTTAGTGCTTTACGCAGACAGTAAATATGTTCTTGCTCTGTTCATTGACTTTGCAGGAGCTTTTGGTTCAGTCTGGCACGAGAGTATTCTTTACTCGTTAAGACAGCTCCATTGTCCAGGGAAAATATACTGCGTTGTAACAAGCTATTTAACTTCAAGGCAGATAATTGTAAGGGCACAGCATTTAACTTATAGGAAAGTAGGGTCTAGGGGATGCCCACAAGGATCTATGTTGGGTCCCCTATTTTGGAATTTGGTTCTGAACCAATGGCTTAAATTGAGACAAACAGTTTGCCATAAAATAGCATTTGCTCATGATCTGCTTATCTGTGTTCCTGGTAACTCAAGAAGGGATATTGAAGAGAAGGCTGCAATGGTTCTTCAGAGCCTAACATCATGGGATACTGTAAATAAATTAACAGTTTCAGAAGAAAAAAAACAGTCATGATGTTAGTTAAAGGTCACCTTGATATCAATCGACCACCAAAGGTTTTGTTAAATTGTAAGCAAATTAAATTTGTTACCCAAACTAAGTATCTAGGTGTTTTATTAGATGCTAGGTTAACTTTAGTTCCACATCTGAATTATTTGATGAACAAAATTAAGCGTTTTAGTGCAACGGTAATACGGATTTCTAGATCAGAGTTGAGGTTACATAGATCAGTTTTAAATCTTTATTATACGGCAGTTTTTCTGCCAATGTCATCAGTGTTGGTAACTTGTGTGAATAAGGTTAAGTTTAAAGCCAAGTTAAACTCTGTGCAAAGAACAATGCTGTTGGCAATTCAGAGGGCTTGCAGAACACTGTCAACAAATGCCCTGCAGGTATTAGCGGGCCACATGCCATTAGATCTTTTTGTAATATATAGAGCTTTCTGTTACCATATTAGCATTAGCATTAGTAGAGGCATATGATGCAAGAAAGCAAGCTTATTCAGCATCAGCCAAAAAAAAAAAAAAAACAACACACACCACTCCCATTTCACCCCTCCGTTCGTTCGAAATACCTGTCCAGTTGCGCTTTAAATTTGTTTAGGCTATCAACTTCAACAACAAGTGATGGAAATCGGTCCCACCAACCAACCACCCGCTGGCCAAAGGCAAATTTCCGCACATCTATCCGACATCCGACTTTCCTCAATTTGAATTTATGCCCTCTGAGCTGATTATTCTGAGCAAGATGAAGAATCCCATTGGCATTGAGCATGCTCAAACCATTCAAAGCCTTATACACCTCTATCAGATCACCTCGCCGGTGCCTAGTCTCCAGACTCTGTAATTTGCAAAACTTAAGCCTTTCTTCATAAGAGCAACCCTTTGTTCCATTCACTAATCTTGTTGCCCTTCTCTGTACCCGTTCCAGCAGCTCTACATCCTTCTTGAAATGAGGCCTCCAGACCTGTATACAGTACTAAAGATGTGGCCTAACCATTGCCTTATACAAGGGAATAATCACCACCTTATCCCTGCTAGAAAAATTCCTGTATATCATTGACAAGACACCATGAGCTACTCTTGCAGCTCGTCTGCACTGCTCAGAGAACTTCATATCTGCCTGCACAATTACCCCCAGGTCCTTTTCATTCTCCACCACTGTCAGTGTAGTACCGCAGAGTTGATACGTTGCTCTGGGGTTACTGTTTCCCATATGTAGTACTTTACATTTGTCAATGTTAAACTTCATTTGCCACCTCTCAGCCCATCTGTTCAACCTTTCCAGATCCTGTTGCAGCAGCATAGCGTCAGTAGTGTCCTTAACAACCCTGCCAACCTTTGTATCATCTGCAAACTTGGACATTAAACTTGATATCCCATCATCAATATCATTCATAAACACCGAAAACAACACAACGGACCCAACACTGAACCCTGAGGAACTCCACTAATAACATTAGTCCACGTTGAGCAGTGTCCATTGATTACCACTCTCTGTCTTCTGCCACTCAACCATCCCCTTATCCATAGCAGCAATTTGCCTCCAATGCCACACTGCTCCAATTTGTGCAGCAGTCTTCCATGTGCAACAGTATCAAAAGCCTTTCTAAGATCCAAATATATAATATCAAAGTTATTCCCTGCATCCAGTTCTTTTGTGACTACATCATAGTATCCAATCAAATTGGTCAGGCAAGACCTGCCCTTAACAAAACCATGCTGCGTCTGAGCTATAACTGAATTCTTGTCTAGATGATCCTGCAGTGCTTCTTTAACCAGTGCCTCCATTAATTTACCTGGAACAGAAGTTAAACTAACAGGTCTATAATTGCTTGTGTCAGCCTTTGATCCTCCTTTGTGAATTGGGGTTACATTTGCACATCTCCAGTCTATGGGTACCTCCCCTGAGTCCAAAGAAGCTCTCATAATTATGGCTAGGGGTTTGCTTACTTCCTTTGCTGCCTCCTTTAATATAACTGGATAGATCCCATCCACCCCAGGTGCCTTTTTTATGTTTATCCTCAACAATCTCTCCTCCACTTTCCTCTCAGTTATTACAAAATCATCCAGCTCACTGCCAATGTTTACTTTACCTACATCATTCTCCTTCCTGAATAACTTCTTCTGCGTGAATGTAGATGCAAAATACTCGTTTAGATTGTTAGCCACCTGAGCAGGATCCTCAACTGTTGAACCATCAATATCCAGTGGACCAATCTGATTCATCCCTTTCCTTCTTGAGTTTAAATATGTAAAGAACTCTTTTCTGTTTTTCTTTGCATCCTTTGCCAAGGATTTTTCGTAGTCTGCCTTTGCCTGCCTAATCTCCTTTGTGACTTGGTTACAGACCAACTTATATCTATCATAGGCTTCCATGTCACCCATTAATTTGTATGTATCCCATGCATTTTTCTTCTCTGCCACATGTCTCATTAGTTCATCTGACAACCATTTAGGCCTAAACCTTGAACAATATTTCTTAGTTGGTAAGTAAAGCCTGGTAGCCTCCAAGATTAGTTCCTTGAATGCTTCCCATTTTGAGTTTGCTGTTGGTAACATCATCAGTTGGTCCCACTGTATAGAATTTAAATACTGTCTCAGACCATCATAGTCGCCTTTACGAAAACAAAAACCTTTCCCTTTACCTCTGATGGTAGTTACCTCCTTGAGTAAATCCCACTTCAACACACTGTGATCACTGCCACCTAGTGGTTCATTTATCTGCAGATTCTTAATACATGAAGAATCACTACTGATAATGAGATCAAGAGTATTGCTCCCTCTTGTTGCCTCACGAACATGCTGATGTAGAAAACAATCATCCAATAAATCCACAAAAGCCTTGCTAGTGTGCGAGTGACCAAACCACAAATTCCAGTCAATATCTGGGAAATTAAAATCCCCCATTATAAGACTCTCTGATTTACTGGCCCACTCTATTTCCCTGTACAATATCTTATTATACTCGTCAGAGTCATTAGGCCTATAGCACACTCCTACTCTCAATTTTGATTTGCCTATGCTTATGTCACACCAAACTGACTCGACACTGCCCTGTCCATCGATGTCGACTGGCTTCACTTCCTTGGACTTTGTGTTTCTTAACTAATAGCATAACCCCTCCTCCCCTCCTGTCCTGTCTATCCTTTCTATACACATTGTATTCCCCAAATTCCAGTTCCGCATTACTTATATCTGTGTGACACCACGTCTCTGATATCCCAACAATATCTGCCTTTGATGTTTTGAGCAATACCACAAATTCATCAAATTTATTTACCAAACTCCTAGCATTGGTGTACACGCAGGTATACATGCACCTGTTTCTATTCTTAGCTACCCTAACACAACCCGTGTGTTTACTTGTACCGCAATGACTCCCAGCAGTCTCTGAAATATCCTGCATCTTGTTTTTCAGGCTTCTGCTCATTCTAATAGAAGCAGTGCAAGAATCACTTCCACCTCTGCCAGTGGCTACTGTTAATCTATTAGTCCTTGTATCCCCCCAACTAGCAGTTTTCCGACCCACCTAACACTGCCTCGACAGCATCAGCAAAAATTCTTGCACCCTTTCTATTTAAGTGTATCCCATCCCTGTAGAAGCAATCTCTCCTGTTAACAAGTACAGTCCAGGCTGAAAAAAATTCTACCCCTTGAGCCTTGCACAATCCCTCCAGGGCCGAATTGATTGACAAGGCTCTCATCATATACTCCCTCCTATCGTGTCTGGGCAGAATTGCAGACACTTTCAAATTCAACCCTAATTCACGGCTTTTTTTCAACAGTGACCTGTACTTGCTAAGTAATTCCGCCGGTCTCCTACCCTTAATATTATTAGTGCCAACGTGTACAACTATATCACCTTTTGTGCCCTTAAAAGATGATATCCGCTCTACAACGTCATCAACCTTTGCCCCTGGCAGACATACCCTGGTCCTATTTCACCTATCCTTTTTACAAAGCATGTTCCCCGTTTCCCTGACAATAGAGTCACCAACAACTACTAGTTCCTGTGGGACCAGCGCATTCTGCCTAGGGGGCTGCTTCTGTGTTGCCTGATGACCAAGTGCAAGCTCTGGCGTTGATGTGGGCAGCTGAGAGCTTGATGGGCCCCTCAATTTATTTCCTTCGAGGGCATCCACCCTGTCCTTCAAGCTCTCATAAAGGCCCATAACAATGCTGAGTTGTCGCCTGATTTCCTTGCACTCCTTACATCGTGCACACACAAAGACATCCCCCTTGGCAGTATCATGTCCCGTACCCGACTGCTCCGCAAACATCAAGCAAACAGTGCATTTTAAAAGACTGTGATTCAGAGGGCAACTGCCCCCTCAGTTCTCCTCTGAACCACAGCACTCCCATTAGCTTGAGCCTTTTGCTTTGCTGCTCTGGTCGGAGTCATGATTCCGATTTAATTCAATAAAATTTCAAAACAAAAATTAAATCCTTAAGTTATATCCCAAAACAGTTATGTTATATATATATATATATATATATATATATTTTTTTTTTTTTTTTTTTCTCTCCGGTATCTAGTGTTTTCTACGAGTTCCCTTTATATAACTTCCGTATCACGTGTACCACTATAGTTATGTATTAATTATTTGTTACGATTAAGTCGTTATATATATATATAGAGTTAAAAATACAATTTAATTGACAATAAAGTTTATCAAGATTAATAGATTTACTGATTAATTGACAATATTATATTATGCACTATACTACACTAAGCTTATGCTATCGTGTAAAAATGGCGGGAATTCTCGAACGGTACTTCTACGGACTCGTAAGTATTGATTAGCTTCCAAATCTCGCTATCTCAATTTAGAATAAACTAAGGATCCTGACTAGGTCTATAATCTACTTATAGAAGATAATTTGATATAACAATTGGTTAATAAATCGACTAAATTTGGTTAAAAAAAAAAAGACCTCTCGTTCAATTTGTAACACGTGGATTTGATACCGTTACCGATACTAAGTAATACCTACAAAATCTCTGTCTAAGTTAAACTTTAAACTAAGTATCGTAACTAGGAATATAAAGCTACTCTAGAAAATAAGTTAATATGACAATTTAAGCTAATAAATCAGAAAATAAATCAGGAAAAACTCCTCTGTTCCAAGAGCTTCAAGGAGTTACGTCCGCACAGACTAACCTCGCACCCAGACTCGGAAGCGTAATAATTTCACGTGTTTAAACATTGTGTGTGAACTTAACACTGATGCTAAGGTTGAAAAGAAAAGAATATATGCGAAGTTAATGGAAATCTGGCAAGCCAGATGGACGGATAGTATTACTGGTGCGGTCAATAGACATTTTATTCCAAATGTTTCTTTTTCATGTTTTAAACTGAACAAGTGGTTTTTTCCTAGTATGGAGACTTCTTTTTTGTTAACAGGGCATGGTTCTTTGAATAGTAAATTATATTATTTTGGATTAAAATCAAACCCTTACTGTGTATGTGGTGTTGAAGAAACTTGGTGCCATGTATTGTATGATTGTTTGTTGTATGAGAATTACAGAGCTCAATTAAAGAATGTAATTAGTGATTTGAGATATTGAAATGAAAATAACTACTTTTCAGATTATAATAAGTTTGTTGCTTTTCAAAGGTTTGCTATTTCTGTATTTCTAAAAAGAAGACAGTTATCAGCCTGGATATTTGTAAACTAATAGATGTTTACTGTATAGAATTTCCCCCCCCCTCTCTCTCGCCATCCTATTATCCTGTTTTGTTTTGTTTTTTAATTTATTTAGTTTATTATTATTATTATTTTTTTTTTTTTTTTGTTTGCAGGCACTGTGGAAATTAACATAGTGCGGGATAAAATGCCAGGGTGAGATTTGGGTGTCGGGGGGTAGAGTTTTATTTTATTATTATTATTATTTTTTTTTTTTTTTTGCTCTCAGGCTTGGGCGGGGGATTGCTTGCGCCCTCTGGTCTAGCACTTCCACCAGAGGGTGCGGGAATTTTGTGCGGTCAGCACAGACAGTACAGTTTGCCTTTATAAGTTGCCTTCTCCACGTTGTTCATAAGGACGAGCATCAGGTGATGACTTCTCTCTCTGGTGGCTAGGTATCCTGTATAAGGATAATAAAATCAAGCCTATTAGGTGGATTTGGACAAATGTCTATTGACCACCAAAGACAATAATAATGAAATTTGACACTAGTGACTCCTAAATAGGGAAACTTATTTTAAAGTATAACCTCCCAGTATATGTCCACAACATTTGCATTTCCATTGTTAGGTGCCGCTGTAGATGTTTTCATATCAATAAATAAAAGTGGGGATACGTACCTTAACCATTCAATTAACTGCCCGATTTGTAAAACATATCCCGTTTTTATTGCATTCACAACGTTGAATGCAACAACTCAACTGCCAGGAGCGCTTTTCATGAAATTTATATTTGGACATCTAGAAAGTTTTGTTGAGCATTCCAAATATCATTAAAATCGGAATACTAAAGAAATGCTACCATTATTATTTCTTTGTTCGTCCATCTGCATGTAATAACACTTCCCAGGTATTAAAATCTAATCCTGAGTTAAGTATTCCATCTCAATGTTTACGGTGCCAATTTCTCCACTGGTGGCAGAAATTCGAACTAATTTTTTTTCTTCTACAAATCGCTTCCCCATAAATGATGAACCCACCAATTTCTGCATGTAATAACACTTCCCAGGGTAATGTTATGCTATATATGCAGACATAATACTAGAAGTGTTATTACATGCAGATGAATTTTAAGGAAATATTATATTTCGCTCTGAAAGATTTGTCGACCCACACTTCCTGTTTCATTAAAATTACACCAATAGAATTCCAGCAATTATTTTCCGTTTTCGAAATGTATATAACAGAAACACTGGATATTATGCTTGCTCACATGCGCAGAAACGAAATTTTCACAGTGAAAATTCGCGCTTAAATAGCGCTTTTTTTTTTTTTGGCTGCTGAATTATTAACGTTTGCCAAGGCGTATGAAGAAAATTTTTTTTTTTTTTTTTTTGCTGAATAGATAATTATTCGTATTTTAATCGATGGATTTTAGCTGTAGCTGAAATTAGTGCATTCTTTAAACGATACAGAATATCTGTTAACATAGACAACCCACCCTATGGTGGTGACGCGGCTGTCCCCACTAACCCCCTTCCCTCAAGAGGAAAGTCCGCAGCGAAAACGCTGCGGAGTTTAGTCTACGCGCGGCCCTACACCTATCAAATTTTCGTGTACCCCTCGTCGCGAATGGCGGTTTGTCTGTTGTGAGGGGAAAACCGGAGTCAATCCCGGTGAAAAACCTCACGACCACGGTTTGAGACTGCCAAACTCAATGCTGAATGCCCCTGGGAAAATTCCCATTAGGGTAGTGGCTGGAATCGAACCTCGATCAGCTATTCAGCAAGCAGGCAACGTTGCCTCAAGGCTACCGTGGCCCCGTATGCTATCATTTTAATTTTACTATTTCACTTTACATTTCTCACCAGTTGCGTGGGTAGTGTGACGCCATTGCTAAACTTCCTTTACATTCCATTGCGAGATGTTTTTATATCAAAAAACAAATATAGCCTGTATTTTTTTTCCACAGACATACCTATATAATGTAGGTATTTCTACGTGAAATAATATAATTAAATATATTTTTGCGTGGAGTGAATATTTTAAAATAATTCTTCATTATTTGCTATTTCTTCGTACTTGCCCCATCTATGAGACAAACCATGTTGCAAGGATGCAAAATCGTAATTCATAATATAAGTATAGAAGCTACATATCCAATCCGGAACATTTTCCGGTACAGGTTGCAATGCGGACGAAACGACTTAAATCCGGGACTGTCCCACCTACTCCTGGAGATCTGGTCACTTTAATTAAGAGACACAGGAAGTAATTGGCAGAGGCTAGATTTATAAATGGAGCCAGTGTAAGGACAGACGCCATGTTTTCTCACAAACTCAGATTTTGCAGCGCTCTGTGCAGGAATTACTTCCTGGCTTTGTTATTTTCGTACCTCCAGAAGTTTTGAAGTCGCTCGCGCAAGCGCTCTTGGAGTGACAATAATGTGGCCAACTAGACATTAAAAGATGCCGGTTGGTTCATTGATAGAAATGCGGAAAAGACGCGGATGATATTATTTAGACTAGTGCTTCTCAAACTATCTGTATTGAAGGACTACAGTAATTTCTTTCATTTCCAATCCGTCGCGGACCGATGCCTTTGAAAAATACAATAAAAATGAATTGCTAAAAAAGAAAAATTACTCGTCGAGGATGGCGGATAACATTTTGAGTAGCTCTGATTTAGACCATTTGAGGCGGGGCCGTATTCCACAGAACCGGTTGCACATGCTTATGGCCGGCCCTGCAGAAACTCTTTTCTTAACGGAACAAAACACTAACTTCTTTAGCCTTCAAAAAAAAAGAAGAAAAAAGTCCATCGCGCATGCTCAAGCTGTTGACTGTGTTTTCTCTCTATACATTAAAAAAGTTTTCCTACTAGTGATATTTATTCCAGCCAATGGGAGAAAATGGCGAAGCAATTACGCCACTACAATTGCAATTAATTATTGACAACTGCCCCCATAACTTTCACCAACCTCGTTCACGCGCCACACGGTCTAACGACGCCACCGTAGCTAGGTGGGCAGAAGCAGCAGTGGTAGCACACACTTCTTGATTAGACTGGGGTTCGAGCCCGCGACCACCAAATATGGAGGATGCGGAAAGGTCAGGGAATTACTACCGCATATCCCCGGAGCAATATGGCCTTAGTTGCTAATGCTCCTAAAATCCAAATAATAAACAAACACTGTCTAACACTTGATGTTCCATTATAACGTTTTTTTGTATATTTGTAAATAGTTTAGTCCTGCAACAATTTTCTTCATGCATTGTGAAACACAATGTCAACGATACACAACACTACAGTATACAAACACTTTTAAATCTCTGGCCTTTTTTTTTGGGTCCCACTTGTCTCCGGGCCGTGAACGGGGTGATTGTACGGTCGAGTTCTGTGATTGGGTGATTAAAATGTAAAGAGTATTCGTGTCTAGTTGCACCGGGGTTTTTCCTCATTGCTTTCATTGTAGTTGTCACAGTTCACTGTAAAGGCCAGAGATTTAAAAGTATATGGATTTTGTATATATGTGTGTGTTGTGTATCGTTGTTCATCTGGCCATTTAGCTGCTATACCCTTACTGGGGTCCAACGTTGCCCCCACTTAGCCTCGTGGAAACAGACCAGGTACCCAGTAGTTGATATTTTACTCTGGCAGGCACTGCCACCTAGTTTCCTGAGATTTCAGTGGCTAGGGCCTAAAAAAAAAAAAAAAAAAGTGGGGAGATAATCGCTGAAAAAGGTTTAAGCCGAAGGAGTTTTGC